>NW_018734514.1:0-27130 GCF_002204515.2 Aedes aegypti
TTGAGATATTTGAGTTTTTGTGACAAAAATGATGTTTTTTAATGCGAAAATTTTTTTTTTTACTGTGTGTATTTTTTTTTGAATCTTTATTTAGTTGTCTAACTTTGTTTCTTTAGTTGTCTAACAATCGAACGAACCGTTTTTGCTGTGCAGCTTTTTGAATATTTTTGAACCATTTTCACATACACCCTTTTGAAAAGTTAGTCGTGACTCAACTTGAAGATTTGATATCGAAAAATGACGATTTAGATGGAACTGAAAAACTGTGCAAAGTTTCAGATATTTTTGAAATGGTCGATCAGAATCGACTTGCATGCCTCCGTGGAATCCCTCATAAGTAGCTTGTCACTTGCTGAAAATTTGTTCATCTATTAAAAATTTAAACATTACATATACATTGCAATTGAATTAAATGGACAAATTGAAGTTAAATTTGCGGAAAAGTTACGCGTCTTCTTGGTGAGAATTGAACTCACGACTCCAAACCCCATGCTTCCTATTGTATATGCTATTGCTAGGCGATTGCGCATTAGATAGTTATGATTAAGTATTGAGAGAACACATATTGCTCCAGTGATGGAAAGTGGCGAGCATGTCTGCTGAACCGGAACAAAACAACACAAAATGCTCGCGAGCATCAGAATGCCCGCGAGTAAACGAAACTAAAGTGATTCGTGAACATGTTTGGAGCTGCTCAGAGTTGATTGACCTTTTTGAAAAAAAAACCGTTTCCCTTCCGAGATTTCTGATTTTTAAGAGTACCTGACTAACTGATAGTTTCCTGCCGATCTGATGGATGTTTTCAATTCACCCCCTCCCTCCCTTACATAGTGTTACATAGTGTTACGGTCCATAAAAAAAAAAATAAAATTTTCATACAAAACCTGTTACGTGGGGAGACAGGGGGTCTAAAATTGGCATATTTTGCGTTACGTAATATTTGAACGAACCCTAACTCATGAGTAATCTTTCCAAGATCTTAGAAGGCCGAAGATTTCGTCTGAGTTCATCAAGTAGGATGACTCAGTGTAATGGTACGGTAACACGGTGTAAATATGATTACATATATGAATTATTCGCGAAAATGAAGTTGTGCACATATGTTTGTGAGAAGTATAAACAATTAATAGAAATTCCAAAAAGAACGAAAATATAGTGTTAGGATTCAATTTTGCATCCGATAGGTAAGCCACATTACAATTATTGAAGCTAATGTTGTACTATTGTACTTATTACACCAACTATTACCGGGGACTGCTAATTAACCCTTTCAGGCTTTGCAGGTGGTGGAATTTTCTTTGGAAACATTTCTCCATTTTCGAAATGCTCCAATACTTCAAAGTTGTTGACAATACTGTTGTAATGGATGTTTGAATGGGATTTAAAATAAATACGATTTATTATTGTTTTTGTGTTTCAGTCCTTCGATCATGTGATTTGAGTTATTATTGTACGTACTTGTAGCTTCCATACAAAATTCGTTGTTTCTTTTATATAAACAGTCAGAATATTTGCCCAAATCAACAAAAAGTACTTTTTTTGTAACAAAATTTGTTAGGGGAAGTGGTGGTAAAATGAACAGGGGTGGTAAAATGAACATTTGCATCGCTTTTTGATAGCGATGAAAATATGTGAAAATTTAGCTATTTTAGTCTGAATCCATATCGCTGCTATAGATTACATCCCTATTTTCATGTTGTGCGATAGAACTATACAAATTTCTCGTTTTTCTATCAGAAACAAGATAATTTCCTTAAGGTGTTCATTTTACCACCCCTTCCCCTACTAACTTCGTTGTTTCGCATTCTTTATTATGAGCATGAGTATGATTGACCGTCCCCAGATGCTGCTCCGTTATTGAAAGAACAGCTGTAGGTACTTACACAGGGAACCAACAGACACTACTCGGGATCAGTAGCATTCTCAATGTGTGAGTACTGGTGCTCTCATTATTATAACAAACAATAATGGCGCCAGCTGCGTCCGAAGCGTATGGACAGCCTAGAAGTCCTCTGCACTTCCACAAGTAGACACAGGGAGTTTGGATTATAATTTTGAGCTATTCAAAGGTTAGTTTAAGTAATGACGAAAGAAGAAAGCTATGTGTGATATTATTATTGAAGGCTTCATTAGGGAGATTTCCAGCCCGTGGCTAGTTCATCTCCACATGAAAAAAGTTACAGTGGAAGCTCTTTATAACGACAACTTTTATAGTGACTAAAGCTCTCTATAACGACATTTTTCGGTCCCTTGAAAAAATTTTCCAATGTTGTAACCGTTCTCTATAACGACTTTTCCCTATTACGACGGTCCCTTTCGATGTAGTTATAGCGAGCTTCGACTGTATGAGAAATGCTTTATGTCGACACTTAACAATGACAAACCATCCAAATTTTGTTAGAAAATTACATAAACCTAACGTTTCCATGATAAAAATGTGTCATCTTAACCCTCTATTATCCAAATTTTTTATTTTTGATCCAAACATCGTTTTTCGCTATCTAAGGTCCGATAGATTTTGCTCACGGTTTCGCGCGTGTTTTCGTCACTGGAGATTTTTTTTCCTATTTTGGAGCGTCTTGCTGGGTAGTGCTTCGTGAAGCCCAAGCAGGACAGTTCGGCTTTGCGTCGTCCGAATAGATTTTGCTCACGGTTTTGCGCGTGTTTTCGTCGAAAAATTTTCTGTCCATTTTAATATACAGTCATATAAAAATACAATTTTACATTCAGGAATGGAATAGTGAAAAGTGAAAAATGAAAAAGTGATTTGTTAGATTTGTGTCCTCAGTACTGTTGTTTTTTGGCTGCCCCAAGTTCATCGGAAGTGACATGAATTTAGAGAATCAATCCGGTGAGTTTGTTCCAGTATGATACTTTTATTTTTGATAGCCTTCCGGATCGTTTTTGTCCGCGTCGTGGAACTTCTGGTCGTTTCTTGAACGGAAAATGTTATTTTCGGAGTTTGATAATTATGTTCAGATTGCGCATTCTGTCCGGGCGGGTGTTACGCAACTAACAATCGATTCTGCTTTTCGTAAAATTTTGAGCAGAAAAACCGACTGTGTAATCCTAGGGTGTTTAGTTCGAACGCGCTTCCTTTCGTTTTTCGATTATCTAAAAAGGGCGGTGTGCGTTTTTTTTTATGTACAATCCGATGACCCCTGGAGGGATCGGTTTTGCTTTTTACTGGCTATTGAGCAAAAATAGTTCTGCACAATCGACAAGCATTTCGCGAAATACTATTTATACGATAAATAAACTATTGTTTTCTCTTTTGATTGCCGGCATTCAAAAGATTAAATTGAAAACACTTAAACAACACATGTTTATGGTCTATCGCCAGCTTTCTAGGCGTATCCTGACAATATACCTTCCCCAACCTCCAACTCCGTAGCACTTAATGAGGGTGGTCGCTGAGTCGGTGGCCTCTCATTAAGTAAGTGCTACATCAACATTTCCTTCCCCTATCCCAAGTTACGGTAAAGATGGGCGTGGCGGGAATAGTGATATTCATGCTTTTAGTATCTTGTTTATGATTTGAACAAGGTATACTCCCCTGCCTTGTTCCTGAAAGTAGTCAGGATGAGATTATTAAAAAGAAACATTAATGTTGCTAGTATCCAATCTACGAAGTATACCGTAACTACGCTAACGCTAACGCTAAACATCGTTTTTTCGCTATCCTAAAATCGACCTGAACACGTTTATGATGATTTATTTCAATTCGCAATATAATGCATGTTGGATTTTCATATTTTTATTTTTGATCATTCCTATCTTTTTCTATTTTTTCTTGAGGCTGGTTACTAATATTTGACAATAATAAAAATTTTAGGTTTTACATTATTTTTAAAATATGAATTTTTAATTTTGTTTTCTGACACATGTTTTATTTTTCATGTAACGAACGGAAAAATAGTTTTAGAGTAAATTTAATACCACCAAGTTCTTCTTCTGTGGTAAATTGATTGTAGTAATATATAAAATACATATTTTTTTTATAAAACATTGAAGGAGAATCAAGAATTTGCAGGTTAAAAAAAATCAATTTTCATACATTTTTCTAAAAATACAAAAATTATTCGAAAAAAATACACATAATTCCAAAGAGTACCCCCTCCAAAAGGCGGAGTTGGGTATTAGAGGCTTAATCATGAAACGAGCTCACCAGGTGGTAATCCATCATCGACTGAACACCAATTGATATTGATTCCGTCGCAACGGTCGAATCGAAACACCACTCTCTGCTCTATAATGCATTTTCAACCATCAATATCTCAAATGTAGACGTACTATAGCATTTTTTATAACGAAATAAATTCAACAACAACGAATCGAGTAAATAGCGGTATTTTGAGATGAGAACTGTTCCACTGTTTAACCCGTAGGCTACGGGGCTGACATACAAAATTCAAATTGCCCGTATTTGAGCATAACTCCATGTTTTTTTACCGAAATTTTGAGGATTGCTTCACTATTAGTTGTAGTTTTATAAGTGATGGGAAGGTATATAACTTTCTTTAACTTGCTGTACTACTAGCTCATTACATAGGCTCTTGAATAATAGTGATCGCCATTGGGATTTACCCTTGTGATACTGATAATATTTACGACGGAATATAAAACTGGCATTGAAGCAAGCAAAGGTGAAGAAACATCCGAAGTCACATTTCCAATGCTTTGAAGATGCCCTTAGAGATTCTGCGATATCAGATGTTGAAAACAAGTGAGAAACTGTACCAGTAGATCCAGTAGATATTGTACTTAAATCTTGTCAGAGTAATTTCAAATTCATAGTGCAATTAAGCATGGAAGCAATTATTTTCAACTATAACGGAGATATGTGATCAAGAAATGGATGTATTTAAAACATTTTGTTTGAATAATGAGCCAAGCTGCATATATAAATTGCTGCCCACAACTTCAGAATGTTATGAAGACCTTAAGACTATCAACATTCATAGCAGTACACTCTTCGAGCCATATGAAGCTTTGTGGATAGGAACGAGAAAGATGCAAGAGAATTGGATTAGTAGAGTAAAGTGGGGTAAAAGTTCGAGTGGGGCAAGAGTTTCTTTTTAAGATTTCTAGCTCAAATCAAATCAAAACTTAGAAATGTCATGGTGGTTCGAATGCTATTCAAGTAAGAGACTTTCACTCCAAATATCATAAAAATCTATTGAGATTTGGAAAAGTTATGGCTATTTGTTGTTTTTCGACGTAAATATTGTAATATTTGGTCAAACTTTCGATGCATGGAACCAAATAAAGATAAAATCTTTTTCAATATTTTATGTAAGGGCGTTTCTAGGCCTATCATAAGGATGCTTTGACGTAGATTAGATTTTCCATAAATAGTTGGAATCAATTTTTAGCCCATAGCGGGGCAAAAGTTCGAATCTGCGGGGCAAAAGTTCGACCCATGTATAAACCCACGGAATTTTTTTCAATTTTCCTGAAATCTACATATTATCTTCAAATTTAGCGAAATTTGCCTGATCGTACGAAAAATGTCACAAAAATTTTACATTTCC
Source organism: Aedes aegypti (assembly GCF_002204515.2). Taxonomy (NCBI): domain Eukaryota; kingdom Metazoa; phylum Arthropoda; class Insecta; order Diptera; family Culicidae; genus Aedes; species Aedes aegypti. The sequence continues at coordinate 5,535 of NW_018734514.1, forward strand.
CTTAGTTTTGCGAAAAACTGCTATTTTTTGGGTGTATTACAATTAACCCTGTTTTGGGCATTTTTTGATGAAAATTTTTTAGTGTATTTTTCGGCAAACATAAGATTATGGCTGGTAGAAAATATGCCTGGCATAAAAGTATTGATATTTTGTATTTTAGCCAACGAACTTTTGCCCCACACTAGATTCGAACTTTTGCCCCACCGGTGGGGCAAAAGTTCGAATAAGACAATCAATTTTGAAACTGTTATAACTAAAAATGGGTAAATATTTTGACACAAGTTTGTTCAGCAAAGTCATAGCCAATATGATGAAGGTTCGCTGTATGGTATTTGTTTTGTTTTATCTGCTATTATTTTCCTGGAAACTTTGATTATACCACTAAGGTCGAACTTTTGCCCCACCTTACTCTATAGGCTGTAGTTGATTCGGTAAAAACATAAGGACTTAAATTCCAGGACTCCAGAATTCTTGTTAAAATTTGTGGACACTCCTGCAGGCTTAGAGAGTGCTGTAAACCAACAAACGTAGATATCAATCGCTTAAAAATAACTCATGAACCTGTGCTGATTATGGCAATATTCCAGAATATTCTGACTTAACAAAAGTGGCCACTGTAGTCAAATATCTACTTAAGGTCTACAATAGCCCTATTTAGCACGAGACATGAAAAATGAACCGTCGCACGATATGTATTGAAGTTCAATTTCAATTGTCCCTAATTACAGGTTCCCTCGGGGACATCCGGTGGTCCCGGAAGTAGTCACTGTAGTCAACTATCCATTTTGAGTCTACAGTTGCCCTATTTACAACAAGATATGAAGAATGAGCCGTCGCATGATATGCTTTGGTGTCAAAATCGAAATGTCCCCTATGCAAGGTTCCCCCGGGGCACTTGGCGGCGCCATGAGTGGCCAAATCTGTACAAAACTCATTTTCAATTTATAATAGGGTATTTTATGATAAGCTAGGGAGAAAACAATATTGCGCGACATATTTTGAGTGAATAAATTGTTTGATCCCAATTCGGATCCACTACCGACACCGATTCCGGGTAAATCGCCATATCTTGGTTGTTTCTGGACCGATCTTAATGCTTGGCGCACCAATCGCTTCAGAATTTGATCTTCTATCTTCATATGTAGTAAAAATTTGATTTTTTTAGCCGAGACCTTTGCTAAAAACACGTCATAATTTTACTGCATAAGACATGCTTCCGGAAATCCAGATTATCACCGGTATCCGGTGGTCATAGTTCATCTCCATGGATGCACCTCAAAACTAGATTAGTTGACCCGTCCATTACTTCTTAAAGAATTGAAATCGGTCAATCTTTGTCAAAGTTACAGCATTCCAAAGTTGGCCCAATTTTTGCCTGTCCCTGTGTGTTTGCCTAGGTGTTTGTTATTTTGACAACCCCCTATATATCAAATATTCAGTCATTTGCGATACTTCAAAAATGGGGAGGATACAAAAAAAGGGCGGAGAGCTCTCTGCAAATCTTATTACAACTCTTCATATTGTATTTAAAGTTGAAAACATTATATGGCACATGAATTCCGCTGTCCTGAATATATAATACTGTGTCGGTTTATTGATTAGATTAGATTTTTAAATAAAAAATGCAAAAAGTTCAAGTATATTTTAAAAATGACCTGGGGTAGGCACGAATATTCTGAAAACGCCATTATTTTTGTTTATTTTTATACTTTTAAGCCCGGGGTGTCCGGTCTCTGTTGAATGCACATCGACTTTTTTGTCGAACAGTGTAATAGTGAAGCAAGCCTTAAAATTTTATTAAAAAATATGGAGTTATGCTCAAATACGAGCAATTTGAATTTTGTATATCAGCCTCGTAGCCTACAGGTTAATGTAGAATTCTACCGTATCTTTTTAAAACGATATATGTAACAATTAGAGTTTCTCCTTTCTCACGCTCTTTTTTAATTATACCTGTGCAGTAGCGCAGCTTTAACTATAGATCGAAAAAGCAATGTTCTTGGCTAACACTTCATACAAAAAACGCGTTCGAAGAGGTTATTGTTTCTCATTATTGATTAACGAGAAAGTAAGTAAAAAGAACATCTTAATTTAAAATACCGTGATGAATCAAAATCCGGACGGGACCAATATCCGGACACTCTGATGAAATTCAATTATTTGAATGTTAAATATCCTTCCAAATTGTAAAAATATTATTCTTACGATTAATGTTAACTACTGTTGACCATTGTAACGTGAATTGACATCAAGTTAGCCTTGTAAAGAACGGTAAAGACAAAAACAAAAGTCATTTTCAGTCGGACGCGTTTATTTACACAATTAACGAAAAGCGAAAGAATTCTACTCAATGCGCCATCGCAATTCGACAATTAATTACGCGTTTTACGTGCTAATCTAATAGTGCTAATGCTAATAGTTTTGAAGAATTTTCTGAAAATACACATAATTTCGTGCTAGAAGAAGACTGTCCGGATACTTATACGTATGGTTTTGAATCCGGACACAGTGCTTTTACATCCATTTTTTTCAAGGTTAACACAAAATTTTACATTATTATTGTTCGAAAATCTGGAAAAAGTGTTCAAAAGTTATACCATTGTGATTTTGAACAATATAAACTGAAAATGAGCGTAAATTATGTTTGAATACTATGAGGAATAATGCACACATCACAGTATATTTTGAAGACCTCAAAAACAACGTTTTATGATATTTCAGGATCATCCAACAGAGATTAAATATTATGTTTACAATTATATCAACCTGTATATCGTGATGTGAAGGTATGCTTAATATTTTTTAAGTTTTATGTGAAAACAGCTGTGATTATTTGAATGTCCGGAATTTGATGCATCGATGTCCGGATTTCGATTCATGTGTCCGGATTTGTGGACACGCCATCGTGCAGAATAACCTTAATTTTTACGGTATTTCCATTAAATCCATTGTAAATATTGTAAAAATTATCAAGTTCTAACCTAATAGTTATCGTCTCAAAGTAATACATAATAAAATAACGATCACCCATTTATATACAAGCATTTGAACATGCGTATCGCCTTAGGCGTCCGGGTATTGATGCAGCACGGTAGATCCTTTTGAAAAGTTACGTGAAAATTGTACAAAAACAAATACGCTAACGATCTGTAATTCCAAAGTTCAAGATATCTCAAAATCATTTTACTTATAATACACCTAAGGATCGTCACGAATTCAGTAAACTGTTATTAAATAACTGAGGAAGTGGAAGTGATTTTTTCTCTGCTGGAAGAGAATGTCAGGTGCAGTGAAAAATAGAAAAGTTTGAAAGAGCTAAAAATTGCAGCATTTTACAACATCACAAAAGGAAGCACACTGGCTGTGAAAAGAACGAATACCGACCAAGAAATTTCCTCAAACTATGCTTTCATCGGGTGCTCCGCTTAAACGAACTTAGTAAGTTGACATATTACTGGAACCATCGCTACTAACCGGCATCATATATGATGTATCCATGTAGGAGCATAGGAAAACCTCCCCGAAGACGACGATGGTGTTGACGAAGACGACGTCTTTGTTATGACTGCTGCCTTGTGCAATGGAACGGAAGTGGAGCATTGCATCAAAGTCATGTTTCGTTTGCAGTCAGCAGCTGGTACAATATGAGTGTGGGTGGGAAGTCAGTTTGCCGTTGCTTTGGAACACTGGAGAAACAAGTGTTGAAAATACTGGATGTGTAATACCGCCTTCTGTTGCCATTGAAATATTCAGTGAAGCCGCATAATGTGACAATCAAATGACGAGCCAATATTGTTGGTTTTATTTGTTTTTTAAAAAAGCTTTATTTGTTACACGGCGTAACAAACATAATATTTTGCGTGTGTCTCATGAACCTAATCATATGTTTCTATTAGATTTGGGGTTATTGAACTGATTGCCACTCTCAGAAATGTTCCAGCAGAATAGAAGATAGAAGATAGAAGATAGAAGATAGAAGATAGAAGGTAGAAGGTAGAAGATAGAGATAGAAGATAGAAGATAGAAGATAGAAGATAGAAGAAGATAGAAGATAGAAGATAGAAGATAGAAGATAGATAGAAGATAGAAGATAGAAGATAGAAGATAGAAGATAGAAGATAGAAGTAGAAGATAGAAGATAGAAGATAGAAGATAGAAGATAGAAGATAGAAGATAGAAGATAGAAGATAGAAGATAGAAGATACAAGAAAGATAGAAGACTAGAAGATAGGAAGATAGAAGATAGAAGATAGAAGATAGAAGATAGAGATAAGATAGAAGATAGAAGATAGAAGATAGAAGATAGAAGATAGAAGATAGAAAGATAGAAGATAGAAGATAGAAGATAGAAGATAGAAGATAGAGATAGAAGAATAGAAGATAGAAGATAGAAGATAGAAGATAGAAATAGAAGATAGAAGATAGAAGATAGAGATAGAAATAGAAGATAGAAGATAGAAGATAGAAGATAGAAGATACAAGATAGATAGAAGATAGAAGATAGAAGATAGGAAGATAGAGATAGAAGATAGAAGATAGAAGATAGAAGATAGAAGATAGAAGATAGAAGATAGAAGATAGAAGATAGAAGATAGAAGATAGAAGATAGAAGATAGAAGATAGAAGATAGAAGATAGAAGATAGAAGATAGAAGATAGAAAGAATAGAAGATAGAAGATAGAAGATAGAAGATAGAAATAGAAGATAGAAGATAGAAGATAGAAGATAGAAGATAGAAGATAGAAGATAGAAGATAGAAGATAGAAGATAGAAGATAGAAGATAGAAGATAGAAGATAGAAGATAGAAGATAGAAGATAGAAGATAGAAGATAGAAGATAGAAGATAGAAGATAGAAGATAGAAGATAGAAGATAGAAGATAGAAGATAGAAGATAGAAGATAGAAGATAGAAGATAGAAGATAGAAGATAGAAGATAGAAGATAGAAGATAGAAGATAGAAGATAGAAGATAGAAGATAGAAGATAGAAGATAGAAGATAGAAGATAGAAGATAGAAGATAGAAGATAGAAGATAGAAGATAGAAGATAGAAGATAAGATAGAAGATAGAAGATAGAAGATAGAAGATAGAAGATAGAAGATAGAAGATAGAAGATAGAAGATAGAAGATAGAAGATAGAAGATAGAAGATAGAAGATAGAAGATAGAAGATAGAAGATAGAAGATAGAAGATAGAAGATAGAAGATAGAAGATAGAAGATAGAAGATAGAAGATAGAAGATAGAAGATAGAAGATAGAAGATAGAAGATAGAAGATAGAAGATAGAAGATAGAAGATAGAAGATAGAAGAAGATAGAAGATAGAAGATAGAAGATAGAAGATAGAAGATAGAAGATAGAAGATAGAAGATAGAAGATAGAAGATAGAAGATAGAAGATAGAAGATAGAAGATAGAAGATAGAAGATAGAAGATAGAAGATAGAAGATAGAAGATAGAAGATAGAAGATAGAAGAGAAGATAGAAGATAGAAGATAGAAGATAGAAGATAGAAGATAGAAGATAGAAGATAGAAGATAGAAGATAGAAATAGAAGATAGAAGATAGAAGATAGAGATAGAAGATAGAAGATAGAAGATAGAAGATAGAAGATAGAAGATAGAAGATAGAAGATAGAGATAGAAGATAGAAGATAGAAGATAGAAGATAGAAGATAGAAGATAGAAGTAGAAGATAGAAGATAGAAGATAGAAGATAGAAGATAGAAGATTAGAAGATAGAAGATAGAAGATAGAAGATAGAAGATAGAAGATAGAAGATAGAAGATAGAAGATAGAAGATAGAAGATAGAAGATAGAAGATAGAAGATAGAAGATAGAAGATAGAAGATAGAAGATAGAAGATAGAAGATAGAGATAGAAGATAGAAGATAGAAGATAGAAAGATAGAAGATAGAAGATAGAAGATAGAAGATAGAAGATAGAGATAGAATAGAAGATAGAAGATAGAAGATAGAAGATAGAAAGATAGAAGATAGAAGATAGAAGATAGAAGATAAAGATAGAGATAGAAGATAAAGGGAAAGATAGAAGATAGAAGATAGAAGATAGAAATAGAAGTAGAAGATAGAGATAGAGATAGAAGATATAAGATAGAAGATAGAATAGAAGATAGAAGATAGAAGATAGAAGATAGAAGATAGAAGATAGAGATAGAAATAGAAGATAGAAATAGAAATAAAAGATAAAAGATAGAAGATAGAAGATAGTTAGTTAGAGTATTACATAAAAATACATTCCAAAATCCTCTGGTCCATCGTAACGTATCATAGAATTGCTTTTACCCCCAAGCTCACTGACCAGCAAGTAAATAACTCACATTAGACCAACCAGTGTTGAAACAAATCGATTGCATGCAAAAACCGATGACCAAACTTTTCGACGACTGGCTTCAGTTCTCACAACAAAATCATTTTTGTTTTCCTGACCCTTGCCACTTGTTTTTTTACTTCCCCTCAACATTGTTAATCATTTTCAACATTGTTGCTGCATACTCAAATGCTTTTGGCAAAACCGCTTTCAGTATAGTGGTTGAAATTCACTTCGGTCAGACTAGATTCCATCAACTGGAAACATTTGTGTGCTCTGCCACTATCAAAGTTGTTCGATCAAATCAAATTCCAGTTGCACATGACGACCGGATGTTACAAAGTTTCCTTCTTTTCTTTTTTTTTGTGAACACATTGCAGACAGCCAGCATGGATAAGAAAACCACATCACACATATCAAATTGTGCAAAACTTGCAAAAATCTCTGGATTTCGACTTTCGGTGGGTCCACTATTGATGAGCCACCCAGCATCTTTTTGCCGGATTTTCTAATTTGTTTGCTGTGTACCCATCGGAGCGAAAACGGTGCTTTCCCCCCAAAGGGGACTAAAACCTCTGTGTGTACGTGTGGAAATGGTTGACCGCCCGCTTGGAAACATTGTGTCGACAGAAAGCAGAAATTGTTCGATCTTCTCACGGGTGGTATGACGTGGTGTCCTTTTTTTTCCGCAAAACATTTCTTCCGGCTATCCGGGGGCGCGTACGCGAAGAAAATGAAATTGCTTCGGATTTATTTGTCCGGAGAGAAAGTTATTAGGTGGGTACTTCACTCGAACCTTCGCTTTCTCGGGAGAAATTGTGTTCCGGGACATCCGGCAGAAGCCATTCACTGCGTGATAAGCTCGCGGATGTGGACCAATGTCAACAAATGCCTTTATGGCTGACGTTTGCTCAAATTGGTTCCTGTTGTGGTGATTTTGTGAAGGTTTTTTTTTCATCTATCGTTTGCTCCAGGAAAAATTTAGCCTATTGTAGCGTTTCCGCATTAGGTGAAATTGGCTTGAAAATCCGTCAACAATTTCCTCTTCAACCATTCATCGCCTGCGGGTCAAATAAGGTTTGTCAACTTTCAAGGTTAGGATTGCGGTAAGGGAAATTTACAATTCTAAATCCATTTGCATATCTACCAGTCGGGGTGTTGCTGGCATAAAGGGAAAGCGGTAGAGTACCGTTTGGTAATCAGAAAGGGAAATTGAAAATTAAATTATAAAAAAAACAGATGGTTGCGGTAAACAGCTAACCTAGTTTCATTTTTGGCGCTGTTTTCTCCGTCGCTGCTCTTATTCTGTTTTAAAGTTGTATGCAAAAATGGAGATACAGGTATATTTGACTATAGATGAATTTGGGCAAATGGGCGTAAAATGAATACCCTTGATTTTTTATAAAAATTGTTGCTTAGATTATTTTTGTGGAGCCTTCCTTAGCCGAGTGGTTAGAATCCGCGCGACAAAACAAAGCAAAGCCATGCTGAAGGTGTCTCGATTCCCGTCTGTCCAGGATATTTTCGTAATGGAAATTTCCTTGACTTCCCTGGGCATAGAGTATCATCGTACCTGCCACAGGAGATACGAATGCGAAAATGGCAACTTTGGCAAAGAAAGCTCTCAGTTAATAACTGTGGAAGTGCTCATTGAACACTAAGCTGAGAAGCAGGCTCTGTCCCAGTTAGGACGTAATGCCAAGAAGAAGAAGAAGAAGAAGAACAGAAAAAAATATTTCTTTTTATTTATTTATCAACTTTGTAGGAAACAAACCTACAAAATGCGCATAAAATAGTACCTACTAGACCAACAACCTGCGGTAGATTATTACACCAATATAATTCAAAAGCAGAATAATTAATAATATATGAGAGAAACAAGAATTTGACCTTGATTCTAAGAAGCCCTGAACGAACCATTTCATTACAACGAAAAAATATGCTTGAGAAAAATCGAATACTAAACTAACATGGACAACTCTCGTATTTGCTAAACCATTCAAACATCGAAACAATTTTTCTACATATCAACGACCACGCTGGATCACTTTCATAACCATAAAAAAAATGTGGAAATAAGAAGGATAGATTACATCCACCCCATCATGTCAAGAGCAGCGCCGATTTATTTATGTTTCCAAGCTAAACATCAACAATAACGGGGTGATTCCGGGGCTCTGGGCGTCTGCTATGCCAAGTCGATCCGGTTAACTTTCGTTCGCATTGCTTTCAATTTGAATTAGTATCGCCCTCCAGTGCGGCGTACATCGCATGACCTCGTGGCGGTTGGTTCGATTTCGGGTAACATTTTCCAAGTAGTGACCTCTTCAACAAATAAATAATCCGGCGTGGAAATGCTGCGACGGCGTGCTGTGGGATATTTGGCGAATCTAGCTGGCCAAAAGTAATTTTTAAGATTCGCTCAGATTTTGATCTAGCATATTTTAATAGTTGTTAAGTGGAAAATATCCATCATCATTTTACAAATTTTCAAAACCAGTTTTTTCGCTCAAAATTAAAGCAATGTTTAAGATAATCTATCATTCCACTGTACTTGCTATCTGTAATGCGATGATAAATTTTCATAAGGATTTAATTGAATTTGAACGAAAAAACTGGTTTTTCATTCTTGATGATTGCTGATGATTGAATAATGGATTCTTGACCCTTAACACAAATTTATTTTGCATTATGTATGAACATGCTTTAACAACTATCATTAACCAGCATTAGCGTGGTCAAATATTATGGTGACCAGACTTTAACTTATCAATGTAGATTATTTTAACATTAATGTTTTAGGATTATTATTTAAGATAAACGACGTTCTTCTCCTTGGCAATACGTCCTCACTGGGACAGAGCCTCCTTCTCAGCTTAGTGTTCTTTTGAGCACTTCTTTACCAAAGTTGCCATTTTTCGCATTCGTATGTCATGTGGCAGGTACGATTATACACTATGGCCAGGGAAGCCAAGGAAATTTCAATTACGAAAAGATCCTGGATCGACCAGGAATCGAAACCAGACACCTTCAGCATGGCTTTACGACATTAGGGTGCTATAATACTATAATGTTTTGTTACTTGAGATACCTTACGGATGGTCGATCAATGGGGTGTTTCAATAATAAAATAATGCAGACCAGCATTGCCTCTTATAGGGGTGATTAAAAATATGTTGATCGGTATTAGAGTGGTCTAAAATAAGGACGAATTAGTGCTCAGTTAATATAAGAATATATCAATTTTAAAACATATACTCGCAAAAAGCTGGGAAAACATGTATGTCCTATAACTATGACATTGTTTAAATTGATCGATATAAATTGAAACGACTTTTTCAACATCCTCTTATGAAAAAAAATGCTTCAACAGAAATTTTATACATCTTTTCCTCATTCGTCCCTTCTGTCGTGCCGCTAAGCGTTTTGGTTCCAACAATTCACGGCCACTTCACGGCCAATCCTATCTCCTAAAAAACGCGTCTTACCGTGTTCTTCTTCTTCTTCTTTCTGGCGTTACGTCCCAATTGGGACAAAGCCTGCTTCTCAGATTAGTGTTCTTATGAGCACTTCCACAGTTATTAACTGAGAGCTTTCTTTGCCGTTTGACCATTTTTGCATGTGTATATCGTGTGGCAGGTACGAAGATACTCTTATGCCCTGGGAATCGAGAAAATTTCCTTTACGAAAAGATCCTCGACCAGCGGGATTCGACCCTCAGCGTGGTCATGCTGAATAGCTGCGCGTTACCGCTACGGCTATTTGGGCCCTTACCGTGTTAACATTATCTAATAGACTGAATTGACCGAATCATAACATCGGCCTCGAACCTCAGAAGCCAGACGCCGATTGCGCCTCTTCGACTCGGAGTAGTCACAATTTGCATTCTCTCCTACTCTATCACACTCTCCACGGTCATATGGTATTGTCCATTGCACGATTACGTCATCAGAATATCGCTCTCTTTCCCTCCTTTAGGAAATCTGAAAACAACGGTGCCAGTACCTGTTAAAGTTGACAGGTACTGGCACCGTTGTTTTCAAGTTGTGTGGAATAGCGAAAGAGAGGTAATTTCGCCGTGAAATGCCTAATACATTCGTATCGATGTGGGGTATTTAGAGGTACGGCCCAAGCATCAAATAAATATTTGTGATATCTTCAGTTTTTAAGTGGTAGTTGTGCAATGCCCAACTTTGGTGAGCCGAAAGTTCATGAGCGAGCCGAAGATGACGTCACGTTAACAAGCTGCGAACAAAGTTTTTAGCATGCTTGTCGTCACTATTAGCTTATTGTTTCGTTTACATCTTTTTCGTGACTAATACAAGCACACACATACTAAGAGCTGGACATGTTATGTTGGGAGTGCGTTGGCACTGTCTACGTTTGGTGTTGTGCAAACGTATTAAATCTTTAGTAACTCGATCAATAGAAAGTGTGTTGCTCACTAGTTTTTGATACGTGCTGCTCTCGGGCCGCGGAAATGGCCTCTTCGATGCTTTGCCGCTGCCGATCGACGTCTTCAATGGACGCCAGGGGAGCCTCGTATCCGATATTGGCGTCGACACACCCATTGGCGTAGGAACAGGGGGGGCAGGGGGGCGTGGCCCCCTCCAGTATCATCCAGGCCCCCCCCAGAATTTTTGATGATTGCAAAAAAAAAAAACAGTTCAACATGAAGCAAAATCTTCTGAATCAATGTACATGACTCGTGTTATTAACAAAAACATTCTTCAAAAGTTACGTTATTGTATGTTGTACAACTAGAGTGAGAAAAACTCGCTTGTCTTCTATAACATCAGCGTGGCGATTCTGACTTTGGTGAATCTCGCGACAACCGAAAGCTTAACAGTCCGGCTGTCGATCGATTGGTTACTGTTAGAACTAGCTTCTTGTTGTATGTGTATAATACCGTTGTACCAAAAAGCGTCAATATTCAGGAAATTTGATTCACAAAATCAGTGTTTTTTTTTCTGAATAATCCAAATAATGCTGTTTCAACATAAAGCAGCATATTCACTGCATTCTGATTTCTCATGTTTGTGGAGGGTACCCTGCTCGAGGTATCTGCTGATGACGTCCCCTATTGAGAATGTACTAAAAAACTCCATACATTAACTTCAACTCGTATAACATCCGACAAAAATAGACAACATTACTAAATGAATTTCTCAGGCAATACCGTTTTGATTTGAAGTGTCCAAATGCTTCCGGAATAAAATAATCAAAAAAATATTTATTCGACAACTTTTATGCATCGAGCATGCAGAAGACGTCTTAATCAGGGTTTCTAGACGAAAAAAAAATGAAATTTGGCCCCAAAACCGTGGAAAATTTTACCTAATCTTATCCCACGCAACTCCACCAAAAAAACATTATTTCTGTCATCTTATACAGATATATTTGGCTGAAAGTTCTATTAGAAGTTGTTCTGTAAATTTCTATGATTACTTTTTCCAAAAATTTCTTACAAATTCTTCCGAGAAGTTCATCAAAAATCCTTTAGAAATATATACACAATACTTCACAAATTGTGTCAAAAATAGTTCTATGTTTTTTCTTTAGAAATTTTGCTTCAAATCCCCGGACTATTCAAGAATTGGAAAAAAATTGCTTTTGAAATGTCTCTTGCCTTTGAATCTTCAGAGGAAATTTGGTACAAACCACGAGGAGAAAATTGCTTCCGAAATTAGCATAACGGTAATGGAATCTGTAGAGCAAAATAACTGGGAAGTGGAATTTATTAAGATATTCATAAAGAAATTTGTATTTATCTTGAATTGTATTGTATATTATTGGCAGATTCCATATTCTAGGTTTGAATTTCTGTGCGATACGAGGGCGGAATTAACAGAGGCGGCAGAATTTCTCAAAAACATTTGTGGACCTTCTTAAGGAATTTGTTTTATTCGTTAATTCATTAGAGATGTTTTAACTATCATGTAATTTACTTTTGGAGAAAAAAATGTAAATTATCTTTCATTGTGCCATTGCCCATTAATTGTTCTAGCTGCTTCAACATTTTGTTGGTTCTCCTTCCTTCCCATGACGCTTTGAGGAGCTTCGTACAAAAATCTTTTTATACTTCAAAACGCAACATTTCAAAGAATATAAAGAAGGTAAATTATAGGAGTTTTGAAAAACTCGCAGAATTCTCACATGTATTATCCATCAGGGATTCTCCAACATATTTTCAAAGTTATGCAAAAGTTTCCTCTAAGTTTTAAATTAATTAAAATTTTACATTACGTATTTTACCACAATACATCTTCGGTAATGTTCTTCAAGAATATAGTTGCGTTAAACTTCAACAGTACTACAAAATAGTCGACAATAGACCCTTCAAGTAAGTTTGTTTGGAATTTCTGAAGGTAGAACAAAAATGGGTTCTACATCAATTTGTTCCCCATAGTATCAGGAAACTTCGGAGTTCATACATAATATTATCTTAAATTTTAGTAACAAATAATTTCAGTAAAAATTTCATCTGTTTTATCACCAATAATTTTCTATTATAAAAGATGTCGAGAAAAGAATAAGTTTTTTTTGTAGTAAATCCTACAAGGACCACTTAAGCCTTTCTGTGAGGTACATTGTCAAAAAGTTTCATAAATTCGACGGTTTATTTTTTGAATTTTACGACAGGAATTTCAGTAAATTTTTTCGAATTATATTAAAGCTGCAATTATTCAAACAATGTCCATTTATTCAAACCTTTTTTTGTATGTGTTTTATCAAAATCTGATATGGAGTGATTTGTAGAGGAATTTATAAAGCAATTCTTAAAAAATATTGAGATATTCCTGGAATAGCTTTTGAAGCAAAAATGGAGAGTGGATAATTTTTTTTAATGTTAAATGAGAATCCTGAGATTATTATTCGCAAAAAATGGAATTGTTTCTGAAAGCTGAAAGAATCCTTGATGGAATTTCTGGAGAAATGTGTTGAGATGTTCAAGAATGAATTGTTAGTGTGGTTTATAGAAAAAGTTCTATGGAAAATATTTAGATGAATCTTCAGTGCATTTACCGGAAGAATATTAGGAAAACATTAATATAATTCTCTAAGAAAACCCTGAACAAATCAATCGGGAAATCTTAGAGTATTTTTGCATAAGAGTTTTTGAAGGATCTGTTGAATATATTCCGCTAGGTACTTTATAGGAATGTAAAAATTCTTTAAATCGAATAAATGTTTAAAGAATGCTAATGGCATTTATAACAAAATATAAAAAAATCTAGGGTTTTGAAGTAATGCAAGATGTTGCTCCTTAATTTTATGTAAATATAACAAATAATTATCTGTGAATAAAAAAAAAACAGATGGATTTGCAGTTCACCTCTGAGAAATAATGTGTAACATTTTCCCAATTGAAGTCTTTTTTGTTGCTCAGGAAATTCTGGTGGACTATTAAAAGGGATCTTTACAGTAACACCTAGAAGAGTCATTTATTTTTTTGCAGGAAGTCTAGATAATTTTTGCCCGTGATTTTTTCAAACAATCCTGTAGAGAAACTTTAGAAAGAACTTCAAAAACAAAGTTGAAAAAAACTATTGGCGAACTCTCTGAAGAATTCGTCGAATGAATCCTTGCTTGGTGATTTTGAAGAAATTTTTGGTGAGATTACTAGAATTGTTGGTACTATTTTTTGGAGATATCCTTAGTATTTCCTGAGAATCCTAAACAAATTATTAATTAACTCAGAAGGATACTTTAAATTATCAATTTGAACCTAGAGGACCTTCAAGGAGAAATGATTAAGAAAATCTAATGTATTCTCTGGCGGAATTATTCAATAGATATTTTCAGCAATTCGATAGAGATTTGGTGAGATTACTAGAATTTTTGGTACTATTTTTTGGAGAAATCCTTAGTGTTTCCTGAGAATCTTAAACAAATTAATAATTAACACTGGAGGATACTTTAAACTATCAATTTGAACCTAGATGACCTTCTAGGAGAAATGATTAAAAAAAATCTAATGCATTCTCTGGCGGAATTATTCAATAGATATTTTCAGCAATTCGATAGAGATTATTCGAGAAATTTTCTGGTAAGAAAGTCTGGGAATGATTTTTCGTGGGGATCTCAGGACGAACTCAGTGAAAACTGACAAAGGAGTTCTTGGAGAAAGCACTGAAAAGTACGAAAATAATTCATGAAGAAATTCCCGTAGGAATTTTCAGACGAATCTCTTCAAAGCACATAGTTGAATATTTGAAAAGGTCAAGGAAGAAACACAAAGGACATTCCTTGAATCTTTTTCGTAGCGAAAATTGAAATTTACATATATCACTAACGGTGAAAACTATGAAATTTGTGAAAATCGTGATTTTTGCGACTGACATTATTTCTGTAAAACAAGTATTTGCTAGGCCCCCTTCAGAAAAAAAATCTACGCTACGCCAATGGACACACCGCTGGAATCGCCCTCAGTCGACGCGGAAGTAGTTGCGCCGGGTGACTCGATGCCAGTTGACCAGGGAACCAACTTCGGTAACCACCGGGTAGTGGTTCGAACTGAGGTCCTGATGAACGACCGGCTGGGAGATGTTGCCGTTCTTATTGGTCAGAAAGACATCGATGGCTCAGTGGCTCCCGGACCGGCTCAGGTGGATGGAGGAATTCAGGCTCAGGATGGTGTATTAACCTTCCTTCAGGTCCTGTTGTAGGATGAGGCCATTTTCTGTTACGCCGACTGTTCCCCCTGGTCTCGTGCCTTGCGCCAGCCAGGATGAACTGCCCCTGTCGCTGAGTCAGCTTGATGTGGTCTTGTTTTAGGGCCGCCGATGTTCCGTCATTGATGGTAGTTTGCTTCAGGCAGCTTTCCACCAGAACACCAACGGCCTCGATGGCTTGCAGCTGGAAGCTCGGCAGCAAGGTGCAATTTATCTTGTTCTGCAAGGCAATCGCAACGCCTCCTCGTTCGGAGCAGCACCGGTCAAGCTTTAGTAGTCGGAAGCCGGGGACGTCAACTTGCGTTTCCATAATTATGGCTACATCGATTCCTTCGTGAGCTAAGAAGGCGTACAGTTCCCGGGTTTTGCTCTTAAGGAGCAAGCGTTCCAGTTGAGAACTCTGGTGATTCCCCTACGGTCCATATCTCGCGAGAAATGTTTACACCGTGATGGTTACGGCGCTAATTTGTTTTTGTTTAGAGCGACATGCTCCCAGCCGCTCGAACAAGCTCATGGTGATCTCGGGGGTAGAGGGATCCATTGTTTTAACGGCCAGCCGGCTTGGGCAGCTTCGGTGTTGCCGACGTGCTGTGCTCCGCAGGTGACGCACTTCGGCTATCTCGTCCGTCGGGGCGCATGTTACGATTAGGTGTGCGCCACCGCACTTGCAGCTTCGACAGTTCATCGCCCCATGGCCGAGTGCAAGGCACTTGCCACATTGCGTAACATCTTTCTTCTCTGGCCGGTATTTCTCCCACGCGACCACCATCTGGAAGAGGTGCCGGATCTTAGCAACGTCTGTCATTGTAGCGGAGGCTTTTTCTAGATGTACCAGGTACAATTGATCTCGCCGAATGCTTCCTGGTTCCCTCCTCATAGGGAACATCTTCTGGGGCTTCAGCTTGGCCGATTTCGCTGTATGATGGTTGGCTGGCATTTGCCATTCGCTCATTTACAGGTCTCTTCTGGGGACACTCAGCTTTTAAGTGTTCTGCACTACCACACTTTTACCTAACCTTCGTTGAAAACACGTGTTTTCATACTCCGAACGTTAAGCAACGCAGAAATCTCAACTTCGTCCTTAATTTCTAGGTATAGGGTGATGTGCTAGTATCCATCGTATTAAGCATTGATCGTGAGAACTGCAATTTTCCCAGTATTGCAGTGAATGATGCTGATACAAACCGATGCCAAACAATTCTTTCTCAAAACGGCTTTAGCATTGTACAATAACATTTTGATAAATCTTGATCTCTTTTTGGAAATAATGCAAAGAAAATGCATCTTACCGTATTCTCAATCCGTCGTATCGTTTTCAACTCCGTCGCAATCAGTTTCCAGATTCGTCTCACAACCTACGGCTCACTGTGTGTATTGAATGGTTAAAACACAACATATCAACGCTATAATAAAATGTTTTACTAGAATATATAGATCTACGGGCATCTCCCTCCATTCCTTCAGTATGATGGAATATACTAATTTCCTTTAAAATTAATTGTTCGTCATCAAAATTCAGCCCAAACATATGAACACAATTGCTTTTGACCGTACAATTATGGCATTTGCTCACAGTACAGCGAAAACAACACAATCAAAGGAATCGTATTTATACGTCGAGCGTCGCGCACACATTGATGCGCACAAGCTTTTTTTCTCAGTACGACGGATTAAACTTTGTTTACATTCTCAATTATACGCGGCGGTTAAGGAAATTTCGTAAAATTTGGTGATTTATTGAAGATTTACGGCGTGTGATTGGAATTAAATCCTTCAGTGAAGAAGTACGAAGGTTATCCATAGTGAAAATAAGTGCCCGGCGATGTAAGTCACCCACGGGGGCGGGTAGAAACTTGTGTTGGAAAGTGGTGTGACTGATGACGATCGCTAAGCATTTCTCTCAAATCGTGTTCGTCCATGCGATTTCGGTGAAAAACTGTAAAGTGGATAATTGAACTGAAGTTATTTATCGAAATACAGTAGTTTCATTGCATTTTTGGTGTACAGGTGGACGAATCATAAAAGCTTTCACAAAATTACATTTGGAAAATGAATCTATGTTGCAGGTAAGTTGGAATATGCGCCGTAGTGGAACATTTTAAGTTTGATACGACGAATAGTAGGTCTTACGACGAAGTAGAACGAAACCCTAGTATCTAGCTTTCACTATTAGAGATTGTGCTGTAATGAATGAAAACAAAATGATCTCAAGCTTTTATATGCAACAAAGTTCCACGTCATGCAAACTCTCTTGGTCGATCGACTGAGCCAATCAGCGGATGGTTGTCGAAAATATACGGAAAACGAACGTATAAAAGAGCAACGCATCGTGTAGTCAGCTTCAGTTAATTGGCAGATGCTGTAGCGACGCATCGCTTGGACGGAGGAGCACAAACAAGAGTGGGATTGTGGTAGCGATCAGCCACTCCGCTCCGACGGTGAGCAAGCGGTTGGCACCGCCTTCTGCCAGCCGGAGCGTCAGCAAAAACGAGCACATCTTGGACGGAGCAGCAACAGTAGCAGAGATCAACAGTGCAGATAGCTACTCCGCTCCGACGATGAGTAAGCGGGTGGTACCGCTCTCTATTGGTCAGAGCGTCGAGGTTAATAGCAACTGATCAACTGGCGTGCAGTGAGGGTTTGAGAGTTTTCCTCTTTGCGGTCGTCAAAAAAAAAGAGATCCTGAAGGAATGACAGGCACCTCGCACAGATGTCCAAATAGGATAACTGATTTCTCGAACCATTCGAATAATTTTACCGAATTTGCCGAGGAACGGCCGCGATTTCCGGAGGAACTCAAAACAATCTAACATAAAGCACAACGGCGTTCGCCGGGGGATAATTTTCACTGCTGTACTTTGATACTTGCTGCACAGACAAACTTGCTGTAAAAATTACGGTATCAATGGTTCTGGACTACTTCTCTAGAAGCGCAGCCCTAATCAATTAGCTCTTAGCTCAACATCAGCATTTCTATATTTTTTTCTGTTTTCACTTTTCCACTTCAAACCAGAAAACCTATATATGTAATAATTTAGCTGAGTTGAAAACGTGCTCGAAATTAGCGGCGGTGTGAAAGTTGAGTCCGTTCTATACCAAATCACCGTAGAAACTGATCATACTTTCTTATTTATAAAAAATTATTCATATTGATTCACATCAGTGAGTTGACAGTAACTTCTGGGCATTCATTTTAAAAGTGTAAGTTACTAATAATACAGCAAAAAAACCGTTAAAAGCGTGTTTCGTTACTAACTGAATATTAGGTATGCGAAAATGTCTTGAAATACTTTTGACCAGCTAGATTATTCAAACACCCCTTAGTGCAGCGGCAGCAAACACTAAGAAAGGTCAGTCGCCCGAAGCTATGGTGGAATCACTCGTCGATGGGGAATTATTCTGAATGTTGCACCCCCAGTGTAGTCAAGCAAAATTTAACTTTGGTGTGAGGAGAGAAAAAAATAACCGGTCTATTGAACCGGAAAAATGAAAAATATATGTTCTGAATGTTATCCATTCCACTAAATTAGAAGGCCCACGCCGGGACATGGTCGCGGACGGCTGCCTCATACTGTTGAACTTTTGCGAAATGTTTATATCGCCGAAAAGCAAATAATATAATCGTAAAGTGAGATAATATTTACATCGTAAAAAAAAAGGCGAAAGCGTATGCGCTTAACGGTCAAAAGGAAGCCAATATTCACTTTCTGTCTGCGAGAGGGGTGTATAATCTCCGTCGTTCGCGTTTGAAATCTGATCTGAAAGCAGACCACTGGAATACAGCGAGATTTGCATTTTTTTGCTGATATGATGGTCGAGTTACAAATAACAGCTCGGAGTCTGGAAGGGAAAGTTTCGCAGCACATAACGGAAGTTCTGCTCTGGGAAAGCATTTTCCGGAATGGCTGGCAGACATGAGGTTTTGTGTTTTTAATATGACCCACAATATCCCAATCGAGGGGATTATAGAGAATCGTTTAGTGCAAATAAATTGCTATTTTAACTCAATTTGCATGAATTAAAATTTGTTCTCTGTTTTGTTCATGTGGGATTCATTTGAAAAGCCATTGTCGGGCAATTATTAGGCAGTGAAAACTGAACTGCTAAATCAAATGAAATGCGATATGTTGTTAACAAAATGTTAATAAAAGCTTAGTTTTGTTTTAACCAAAGTAGAATGATAGTGTTGCCTAACATAGAACACCAAGATATAAGAATATGAATATAATGTTTGAAATGATATAATAATATAGATGAAAAAATATTGTTTGAAAAAGAATTATCCTTGCTTTAGTTCAGCTTCCCGATTTCTAATCGAAAAATGTCCGCTCTTTCACTTCAAAAGGTTTGCTTTCGAATTCTTTTCTTGGAAGTATATTTTCGTTTATTACTTCGATGCTGTTTTTCCTATTGTAATTAGTAAATCCAAAGCAGAAATCTAATTTAGAGCACCAAATAAGGAAACTGGTTCCTAAGAAATTTGATAACCTGTGTTAATTATTTCTCTCCCCTACATCAACATGCTTCTGTTAGAAATAACAATTCTTGTAATTATCCGCTTTTCCAATCAACAGTACATGTTTTCGCTCCCCCGAATCAAAACTGGCAGAGAATACATTTCATCATTGGCGCTTCTCCGTTGCCAATCATTGGGGATTTCGTCGACTCTTGTGGGAGGTATTAATTTACATTTACTTCTTCGGAAGCCACATCAAAAGCAGCCACCCGTACATCGAGAATCAAGAATCGAATGCGAAAGCTGTGCGCCAATTTAATTATTAATTCATTCTTGATGCCTCCGTTATTGTCTGTAACGCGGAGATGTCTGCTGGAATTAGTGGCAAATTGATTTCAATGAAAGCGAACCAATTTGTCTTCCCACGAGAGGTGAACTTTTCGCCCGTATAGACCTCCGTAGTTGAATACAAAGCGTCATGCTTTTGAATCCCATCTCTCAGTTGACGGTAGGGATTGTCCCTATTGCAATCTGGTCACATACTCTGCTGCACTTCACATAATTGGCTCATGTATCAAAATAAGCAACCGAGAACACGCGTTAAGAGACTTTTATAATAAATTTGAGACTTGTATTGGGCAAGTTTGCGATAAATTTAGTTACACTTTTTTATATTCATGGAGGGATTATTAGAGTATGTTTAAGAAAGACACTAATTGTACTTTCAAACTTCACTTCACTTCTGAAAAAGAAAACAGAAAACAGTAAGTCGAGCAAATTCCTTTAAACCTAATAAGTTGCTTAACTTGACAGAAAGGTCTATTTTGTCTACGACTTACAGACTTCTTCAGTGTCGAGTGCTCGACTTTTTTAAATTAGTACTAGGAAAATTAAATAAATTCGTTGCAATATGAATAATAGGATGTTCATTAGAATCTCGTGAGCTGCTATTATCATTATCAGACTTCTTCAGTGTCGAGTGCTCGACTTTTTTAAAATTAGTACTAGAAAATTAAATAAATTCGTTGCAATATGAATAATAGGATGTTCATTTAGAATCTCGTGAGCTGCTATTATCATGGAACCATGAATTTTGCTATGAATTGGATCATATACAAGGATCCGAGGTAGACGAACTCATCAACCACCTATCGTAACACTGCTTCCTAGGTGGGCTCTGTCCGCGCTCGGTTCCGCCTATCAGCATGTACTTTGTTTTTGACGGATTCATCACCAGGCCGACTTTTGTCGCTTCACGTTTCAGGCGGGTGTACAGGTCTGCCACCGTTCTAAATGTTCTGCCGACAATATCCATGTCATCGGCGAAGCAAACAAACTGGCTAGATCTTGTGAAAATCGTACCTCGGTTATTGAACCCGGCTCTCCGCATGACATCTTCTAGCCGGATGTTGAACAGCAGGCACGAAAGTCCATCGCCCTGTCGAAGTCCTCGGCGGATTCGAACAAACAGGGTTGTTTGCCCAAAATCTTCACGCTATTCTGCACACCGTCCATCGTTGCTCTTATAAGTAGTGTGAGCTTCCCGGGAAAGCTGTACTCGTCCATGATCCATAGCTCTTCGCGGTCGATGCTATCATAAGCCGCTTTAAAATCGATGAACAGGTAATGCGTTGGGACTTGGTATTCACGGAATTTCTGGAGGATTTGCCGTACAGTGAAGATTTGGTCGGTCGTCGAGCGGCCATTGATGAAACCAGCTTGATAACTTCCCACAAACCCATTTGCTATTGGTAATAGACGACGGAAGATAATTTGGGACAGCATTTTGTAGGCGGAATTCAGGATAGTGATAGCAATATGTATAGTTTTCACATTTCAGTTTGTCGCCCTTCTTGTAGATGGGGCATATGACCCCTTGCTTCCACTCCTCCGGCAGCTGTTCCGTTTCCCAGATTCTGACAATCAGCCGGTGCAGACAGGCGGCCAACCTCTCCGGGCCCATTTTGATGGGTTCAGCTTAGAGTTTTCAATCCCGGGAACATTTCCCGAGCATTCCCGTATTTCCCGGAATTTCTGTAGTTCCCGGGAAGCTCTATTTAAATACAGAATGGACCATGTATATTCAGTTAAAAACTATCGCACAGTTTACTTTTCATATCATACCAAACAATGTCCT
>NW_018734515.1:0-25550 GCF_002204515.2 Aedes aegypti
TCTGAGATAAGATTCCAGAGCTTCTGAGAGAAGATTCCAGAGCTTCTGAGAGAAGCTTCCAGAGCTTCTGAGAGAAGCTTCCATAGCTTCTGAGAGAAGCTTCCAGAGCTTCTGAGAGAAGCTTCCCAAGCTTCTTAGAAAAGCTTCCCAAGCTGCTGAGAGAAGCTTGCAGAGCTTCTGAGAGAAGCTTCCAAAGCTTCTGAGAGAAGCCTCCTGAGTTTTTGAGAGCATCCAGATTCGCAGAGCCTTCTGCGGAGAAGCTTCTCCGGTTTCTGAGAGAAGCTTCCCAAGCTTCTGAGCAAAAGCTTTCCTAGCTTCTGAGACGAAGTCTTCGCTGAGTTTCTGAGACAAGCTTCCAGAGCTTCTGAGAGAGCTTCCAGAGCTTCTGAGAGAAGCTTCCAGAGCTTCTTAGAAAAGCTTCCAGAGCTTCTGCGAGAAGATTCCAGAGCTTCTGAGAGAAGCTTCCAGAGCTTCTGAGAGAAGCTTCCAGAGCTTCTGAGAGAAGCCAGGCTTCTGAGAGAAGCTTCCCAAGCTTCTTAGAAAAAGCTTCCAAGCTGCTGAGAGAAGCTTGCAGAGCTTCTGAGAGAAGCTTCCAAAGCTTCTGAGAGAAGCCTCCTGAGTTTTTGAGAGAATCCAGATTCCAGAGCTTTCTGCGAGAAGCTTCTCCGGTTTCTGAGAGAAGCTTCCCAAGCTTCTGAGAAAAGCTTTCCTAGCTTCTGAGAGAGTCTCCTGAGTTTCTGGAGACAAGCTTCCAGAGCTTCTGAGAGAAGGCTTCCAGAGCTTCTGAGAGAAGCTTCCAAGAGCTTCTTAGAAAAGCTTCCAGAGCTTCTGCGAGAAGATTCCAGAGCTTCTGAGAGAAGCATCCCAAGCTTCTGAGAGAAGCTTCCCAAGCTGCTGAGAGAAGCTTGCAGAGCTTCTGAGAGAAGATTCCAGAGCATCTGAGAGAAGCTTCCCAAGCTTCTGAGAGAAGCCTCTTGAATTTTTGAGAGAATCCAGATTCCAGAGCTTTCTGCGAGAAGCTTCTCAGGTTTCTGAGAGAAGCTTCCCAAGCTTCTGAGAGAAGCTTCCCTAGCTTCTGAGAGAAGTCTCCTGAGTTTCTGAGACAAGCTTCCAGAGCTTCTGGGGAGAAGCTTCCAGAGCTTCCGAGAGAAGCTTCTGAGAGAAGCTTCCAAAGCTTCTGGGAGAAGCTTCCAAAGCTTCTGGGAGAAGCTTCCAAAGCTTCTGGGAGAAGCTTCCAAAGCTTCTGGGAGAAGCTTCCAAAGCTTCTGGGAGAAGCTTCCAAAGCTTCTGGGAGAAGCTTCCAAAGCTTCCAAAGCTTCTGAGAGAAGCTGCCAAAGCTTCTTAGAGAAAGCTTCCAAAGTTTCTGAGAGAAGCTTCCAAAGCTTCTTAGAGAAGCTTCCAAAGCTTCTGAGAGAAGCTTTCAGAGCTTCTGAGAGAAGCTTTCAGAGCTTCTGAGAGAAGCTTTCAGAGCTTCTGAGAGAAGCTTTCAGAGCTTCTGAGAGAAGCAAGCTTCTGAAGAGCTTCTAAGGGAAGCTCGCAAAGCGTCCAAAGATTCTTTGATTGGTTTCCATAAGTTTTTACGAATGTTTCCTAAGATTTTAAAAGAAGCATTTTGGGGAAATTAAGAAAAATTAGAGGAAAAATTATGAAAAAATTAAGCTGATAATCTCCTAATTCCGCTCGCATTTCTCGAATTGATTCTCTATACTTAATAGGAACAATATAAACAAACACCTCCATTGCCCAGGTGTTGGCCCAAATTCAAATCGGTTTCGAATTTAAAATACAGAGAGCCGTCTCAATCTACATACAAACAATTCGCAGGTAGATACTACACAGCACAGCCATTCGTTGAAGTGATACGCATACGTTTTCTACAAGGTTGAAATTGCTCGCCGTCTGCTAAAAACAAAGCATCTAATTACAGTTACAGTGGCTATTCGCTGATTGGAACATTATCTGCGTTCGCTAATTGGAACACAAATTCAAAGTTGTATCCATCTTTTACGTGATTTGACGTTGACTTTTTTTCAGAATTTTTCTACAATTAGATGATTACTTTATAAATTGTTGATCAATAATCATTGAAATTCAAACCTCGCAATTGAACCTGTCCTGGTCTGAAACAAAGCAACATAATCCTGACAGACATCTTCTTCTTGTTGCTAATCGAACAGATCTCTATTTCGCTACCCGCTCTAGGCCAGGAAAAAATTGGTATTATATTCCCTCTCGGAAGCCGGCACTCGCGGCAAAAGAACACTCGCAACTCGTAGGTACTGTAGTTTTGCGTTGCTGATACTAGATTCAAG
Source organism: Aedes aegypti (assembly GCF_002204515.2). NCBI lineage: Eukaryota > Metazoa > Arthropoda > Insecta > Diptera > Culicidae > Aedes > Aedes aegypti. The sequence continues at coordinate 2,313 of NW_018734515.1, forward strand.
CGAACGCACACCGAAAAGGAAAGATAGCCCCCCCCCCCCTCCTGCTCTGTTTGTATATTCAGATATGCGTATTGTATTCTAAATAATGTCTGTCCTTGACTTGATAAAATTTATGAACCGTACAAGATTCAGTGTCGAGATGAGCAAGACGGCGAGCTGTTTGGGGAAGAGGGGATCTAAAGGAGAGCTGGCCCGATAATTTCGGTTTCGCTTCTCAGGCTGAAGATGAGGAAAGGAGGGGGCAGAGCAAGCGGGACTCCGGAATCTAATTTTTTGCGCTTGCCCCTCGTTTCCCAGATATGATTTTTTTTTGGAAGCGATGATATGCTGCTCGCCAGCCACACACTAGAGCAGTGTTCTTTTATGTTCGCGCTGGCTGCCAATTGATTGGGAGAGGGCGGGCGGTTTCTTTTATCCAATTTTAAGGTTCCTCGGAGCAAAATTCTTCGTAAATCGTCGTTTCCTTTGCCCGTCGTATCGAAGAGGGTTGGTAGGCTATGATTAGGGCTGATTAGTGATTCAGGATGTGTGCGCGCCTAGATGAGCCCCGAAGAGGGGAATCGACAGCTTTTTTTTGCTATTATACAACGCCTGCTTCGACGATAAGTGATGATGATGGTGGTGGGAAGAATTTTGGCACGGCCCATAGAGTAGGCTCTGAGAGAGGCGCGACTGCAAAAAAGGAAGGTCGCAATTTCCATCGCCTACTGGTGCAAAAATGTTTTATTAGCAGATAAAAGCTATGAATCACAACAAAATCGTTTCCTTTCAATAATGACAATAATCTGAAGATAGACATCAGATTGCAGCTTTTTTTATCTTTCTTGGCTCTCTATTGGATTTACAGTATGCATCAGTATTCTAATAAAATCAATTTGATCAAATTTAAAATTATTTTTCTTTAGGAAATTATCTGCAGACTTGTTGAGACTTCAATTGGATTATCTCTGCAAATTCAGTATTTTGTCGGTTATGACGTTCTATTCGTTTTAAATATTGATGTCTTCGGAAAAAACTGCTCATTAGTTCAAGGGCTAACGTTGCTTTGCATAGACTGACTCTATAAGTCAATGATTGCTGCTCCATGATTGATCGGAACTGCATTTCGATCCTGTGGAGTTTCAATTATTGATTTACAAGGAATCACCCTCTACGCGATCACGCACAACTTACCCAGGCAAGTGCCCAGTTCACAAGTGGTGGAATGAATGCAAGTGTACAGCACGGTGTACTATATTAAGAAGGTGATATATTCCGGAACTGACAGCTACTTGACGACGTCATTCCTATCCACCTCGAACAATTTGCGAAAAAAATGATCTAGTGGTCCGGAAGGTATATGGTACGATAGGAGTGACGTCACATGTTTTCATTCAAACTTGATATTTACATCAGTAAAGAGCCTGCCTTGTTAATTTTTATGTCGTGGTGTACAGGTGACAGTTGCTCTTCACTCAGGAAACCGACTGCTGTGATCAAATCCTTTGTCATACTTCAACGCAATGGAATTTTAATATATCACAGATCCAAATGAATAAGGAATGGAACGTTGGCCAAGTCCATACAGGCAGTTGGGATGGACAAGGAATGTTAGTGTATAATGGTTGGACCTTCTAAATACCGAGAATAACCTCTGCATTTCCACAATCACCACGGAAAAGGTTGTTGATTGATAAGTACGATTTTTACTCAAAACTGATTTCCATTTTGGCTCGTGGTGAAAAGATATTGGTAGACGATTAAAGAAGTACGTCAACATTCATAATGACGAACTAACTTATTCGAACTACACCTCGCTGAGGTTTCTTCTAGTAATGCCTGCAAGATTTCCTTTCTGAGAGAATGTACATTTGAGCAAGAAAATTCTAGCTTCTGGATAAGATTTCAGAAATCTTTCGATAAATATAATGTTAATGGTATGATATTTATATCGGTGATTTCCATGAAGCAGTACCGCAAGTTGTATGCTGTATTAGAGTGATGTAAATTTTGAAATTTTGGCTTCCTCTATGCCTCAACGAATTGTAAATAGCATCCTCCCAAAGTTTGAAATAAATCGGGAGAAATTTGACTGTGCACAGCCATTTGAAGTTTTAATATGGAGATTACTATCCTTTTGTGCTCAGCCCTCTAATCTCTTCGTCATAGTGTTTTATGGAAAACGTGAACACAATCTTCTCATGTGGAATCCTTTCAGCTACAACTTTGCCGAAGATCACATTTTGATTGGACGTCAGGATAAATTGCTATTCATAATCATAAACTGGTATGCATTTTGCATGCTGAACCAACTGCCCGACAGGCAGGGAATAGGGGAGCAAAAATTATAAAATTTGCATCAGTCTAATGCTGTATGACGAGTTAAATGTGAAGCTACTGGTGGGATGTATTAATAGGTTAAAAAATCTAATTCTACACAATCTTATCATCGTCCAAACAAGTAAAGTAGAAAAGATTAAACATTTTGACATTTTGATTTCTTGGCTTATGTATAAATCCATTTCCTCTAAGTAGACTCGGTAATTGCGTTCTTACCAAACATCACGATCGGCCCTTTTTGCATCCTTTTTTCTCCACCCTTCCTCAATTCCGTCGCTATTCGATGACCACTTAGGGCAGCTTCCCGAGTAGAAACGAAAAACTCGTTCCTATCCGTGCAAACCTCAATTGGGTATTGTTCCGTAGTTCAAGTATTATCCACACCCTCATTATGTTATTGAGACTATTGTTTAAAAACAATTGGAAATACTTCGTTGACGTATTGGCAAATCTATTGAAGACTGCTTGATATTATTTGAGGTATTTTACCTTCTATGCAAATACATCTTCCATTCAAATACATCTTTTTTATCTCTTTTTTAGGTGGATTGATTATCTAACTCATAATACCAAAAGAAACGTCTTATTATATCGGGAAACTTCATCGAAGACACCAAACATCTAGAACCAGTAGTTTTAGAGTTATCTTATTTGATAGTGAAATCTATGAATGAAATCGCAATGAATGTGCGTAGTTCTTTTTTCCTCTTATGTCCCATCTCTAATTTATCTCTATCCCATCTGTAAATTCTCTAGCCTATCTCTAATTGTTCTCCATTCCATCTCTAACCCCTCTCCATCGCATAATTGACTTCTCGCAATTCCATCTTTATATTCTCTACACTCTTAAAATGGTTTACACGGAGCATGTGTTCAAGTTACACAGTTTTGTGATTTTTTTTTTGACATTTCCATCTCTGTTTCACCTACAGTTTTCCACTCATTTTTGTGTACTAGTTAATGATGTGGATGATGTAAATCAAGAGTGCGCACAAAGATGTATGAAAACCTTGGGCGAAAAAGGGATTGAAGTATAAAGGAGTGTAACTTTAAACAAAACTTGAACATATGCTACGTGTAAACGATTTCAGGCGTGTATCCCATCTCTAAATTCGTCTCATCAAATCATTTATTACTTTCATCGTATCTTTCTATATCATATCATTTGAAAATCCTAGACTATATGGCCAAACTTACGACTAGATTTCGACTTCTACCTTTTCTCTGGCTTATTATATTTTTCTACTCTTTTATTCTACTTCCATTATCCCATTACTGAATTTTCGTTTTCCTATTTCTAGCTTCTAATTATTCCATTTCTAACTTCTCTCAAGCCCATGTCTAGTTTCTCTCCATCTCATATCTGACTTCGCAATTCCCCATATTTAACATCTCCAAGGACTGTTCATTTTATAAAGTGGACACTTTGTTTATGCTATATCTTTTTATTTATTGATAAAATCGTAATCGGTTTTCTGTGTATCGTTGACCTATTATTCTAAAATGCTATGAAATATAAAATCTTTGAAAATGCTTTTGGTTGAAGAGCTAAATAGTTTTTCCAAAAACTCTTAAAAAAAGCTGTCCGTCAAAGTTTAACAATATTTTTCGCAAAACAAAAATCCTTATTTTTCTGAACAAATTGATTTTTGTATCCTTTACTATTCTACTAAAGGTAAAGCTTTAAAAATATCAATTATATTCCACCATTCTATGACATTAGGTAACTTTAGTGATTTACCCATTTATGGCCAAATTTGCTGATACACCATCCTTTCACTCCCAGCAAAAGAGAAAAGTAAAAAGCGTGTTCAAAACTAGTTTGGATTACTAAAGAAACTATATTAGTATAAACGAAAGCTAAATCGTGAGATTAAACCACAGTCTTAAGTATAAATTTTACTGTTTATGGTAGTTTTACTAAAAAGTCTCATACTTTTAAAATCATTTACGCATATTTATCGATCTACAGCAAATTGTAAACAGTTTTCTCCGAATTTGTCAATTGGTAATCTCAGAATAACATATTATGAAAATAATATGTGGAAAATAAAATCGATTTATTACAGCAGTGTTGTCAATTTTGATGATTGTCAATGTACTTTGATAGGTCTTCTAAGAATAAAGCAATTGTGTTTCTGTTGTGCTTTGAATGTGACGTGGGGACTTACTAAGTAACTCTATGAAGCGTAAGTTATTTTTCATATTAATACTATATTAAGACTTCCGTCAGGACGTACTTTTACACAAAAAATTCTACTCATATCAACTCCCATCAAATTTAAAAATAATTCTTTAAAAATATACGGGAAAATTGATTTTATTATATCTGTAAAATTGTTGCTCCAAAAATAACTTGATTTTTTCCATCAGGCTTCTGATTGATGATGCTTTCGAAGAACAAGCCTTTTTTGAAAATAGAAAATATAAATTATCGAATTTTCCAGCCAATTTCTTACAATCATTGATTTTGATAACCTCAAAAAATCGACCGATCTAATCGTTGTTCCATATTCGTGTGAAATTTAATTATTTGGAGAATTTTTTATTATCACAAACATTGTACAATACTAGTCGAACGATGTGCAAAAAACCGATTGAAATTTCATTGATTAATAAGAAAGATACAGCATGCACAAGGTGTCCACTTTATAAAATGAACAGTCCTTATCCTATTTCTAAATTATTCTCATCAAATTACTGAATTCTCTTTATCTCAATATATCTTAAGAATCTTTTGGATGAGAATGAATGAGTTTTCACTTCAAATTGACGTTTATGAATTATAATTTTTAAATATTGTTTTAGATATGTGATATGTATATGAGTATTTAGATATTCAAAGCCAGTAATGAAAAATGTCCTCCTTCAGGAAATATCCTAGCCTGGCCCTAATTTCTCTCTATCGCATCTCTAAACCCTCTCCATCTCATATCTGATTTCTCACTTTCCCATCTTCAACTTATCAATATCTTTTCTAAATTATTCTCATCAAATCATTCATTTCTCTCTATTCCATCTCTGGCTTGTCCCTATCTATTCTCTAACTTCTACTATTTTCTACTTCTATTGTACTCTCTTAATTTCAATATTGATTTCTATATTTTCTCTGTTACTTATTTCTATCTCATCTCTATTTTTTATCTACCCATCTCTGACTCTCTATACTATCTCTGAAATTTTTCATTCTCATCTTCATCTTCTCTTAATTCCATCTGAAACTTATCTCTATCATGGGATACAGGATTATCGAGAGGTGAGAAGGAATGTAAATTCAACTATTATATTCATGAATCAACTTAAACTCTATTCTTATTCATTAAAAATTTAAATATAAGGTTTTCATTCCGTCCAAACTGAGAAAAAAATTGTGTGCATCCAATAATGTGTGATGTTTGGAGTAGAAAATGCCTCTTTTGATTGTAATGTTTTCGCTTCACTGTAAGTAGCTGTCACAATGGTTCGATCAAAACGAATGATGCTTTGTTTGGATGTATGTTGATGGCGCTAATGAATTTGAAAGCAAATGCATATATTTCATCATGCAGAAGGCAAGTAGAGGCCCGTTGATCTAGATGTTCTAGTAAAACATTTGATTATAAAGGTGAAGTGTTGTATTTTGACCACTCACTGTGTCACAGTGAGATGTTAGTTGTGAGACGAATCAAAACTAATTGCGACCAAAATGAAAATGTATACGACGAATAGAGGCAACAGACAGTAATAATTTCATTTTACCAAAACGATCAAGTTTTAACCTTCCGTCAGTCGCTCAAAAAAAAAAGTTACACCAGCGGTCGCATCGTGTACTGAGTACACGCGGAGCAATTTTGCTTGTCAATCTAAAGCTAGGCAAGATAGAGTATTGATGTCTTCGGCAAATTTCTTCAGTTCAACGGTACCAATTGGTCTGTGGACAAATGAAACTTTGGAAACATCCTCAACTTCCAGTGGCCATCGGATTGTTCCCCGGGGGAAACCGGTGAAGGGGATATTTTGCAATGCAACTTCTCGAACACAAATATCTCAGGATCTAGATTGTTTAGCACGATGGTGTCTTCGGCAGAGTTGTTCAGTAGGCCAAGGACTAACATGTGATAGGCCGCTTGTTTCGGAATTCTGCCACCCAGTTGGCGCTAGTGAGCATGTAATTTTTCAAACACAGATATCTCAGGATCCCGACTACCTAGAAAGATGCGGTCTTCGACAAAGTTGTTTAGTAGGTCATGCACTAACATATTATAGGCCATCTAACTTGAAATTCGGCTATCAGATGGCGCTAGTGAGTACACAATATTTCAATCACGAATATCTCAGGATCCTGATTTTTTAGACAGATGGTGTTTTGGGCAAAGTTGTTCAGTAGTTCAAGGACTAATATGTGATGATCTATTCAATTCTGAATTCTTTCACCAGATGGTACTAGTGAGCATGACATTTTTCGAACACATATATCTTAGGATCCCGATTACCTAGAAAGTTGACGTCTTCGACAAAAGTGTTGAGTAGGTCAAGGTCTAGCATGTGATAGGCCACCCAACTAGAAATTCTACCACCAGATGGCGCTAGTGAGCATGCTGTATATTGATTGCGGCTATCTCAATAGCGATATTATAGCACGATGGTGTCTTCGGCAAAGCTGTTTAGTAGATCAAGGACTAAACACATGATGTGCCGTTTGATTAGGAATTCTTCCACAAAACGGTGCTAGTGATCATGGAATTTTTAAAACGCAGATATCTTTGGATCCTGATTCCTAAATAAATGTCCTGAGATATCCTCATTACTAAGAAATATAACGTCTGTAGCTAAGTTGTTCATTAGATGAAAGCCTAAAATTTAGGCCTCAATGCGAAGGACCTCAAGTTTTAAAACTCATCCAATAGGTGGCGCTAGTGAGCATGCAGATTTATGATTGCTTATATCTGAGGAACCCGATTACATCGAAAGATGAAGTTTTCAGCTAAATGGATCAGTAAATCTAGTAAAAACTTGTGATGGGCCACATTTGGTTCGGAATTCTTCCACTAGATGGTGCTACTGAGTATGCTATATTTACAACCCAAATGTCTAGGATCGTGATTACATAATCATAAAAATTATATCTTCAGTTGTTTATTTCTGAGACGAGACTCACGGGAGACGGTCTTCTTTTTTTTGCGATTGCTGAGTTTTTTCTTATTCCACTTAGTGTTTACATCAATCTTGCGCAAGGCGTTCAAGCTCTCACATGACCAACTCAACCATATCTCACATGACCAACTCAACCATAAACTATTGCGTTTGCATCACACCGAAGCATAAACGGGATTTTGAGTGAAATTTCATGCCAGCAAAACGTAGCAGACATTAGTCTTGTGTTTAGAATTATCAGCTGTCATGTCTACCTATCTCAAGTGATATTCCTTATGACTCTGGTACCTTTTACTTGTTCGTACCTACGGGATTTCTGAGCTATAAATACTGGCTACCGTAGGCGCAGAAAGGAAACTTCCCGGGCTGTGGACTGATTAACATATTATTAACTAAATTGTTTTTCAGAGCTGACGAAATTGTCGTATATTGTGAGCATAGTTGTTCTTTTGTGAAGCGATTGCTATATTGAGATGAACGAAAATTGTTCTTTAGTGTTGACGAAGTTGTCAAATTTAATGTTGAGCAGAGCAGTATGAATCAAATGATTTGAATGTCTTGTTGTAGTCGTGAAATAAATACTTTTAAGTTACAGTTGTGGAATTTGTTGAGTATATTTTCGATTGTTCGTTGTTGGAACGTGAAGGCGGCTTTTCAAAGAGTTGTTAGAAAGTTTCTAAAGGGGAAAGGACTGTCATGATATTCCTTATGACTCTGGTACCTTTTACTTGTTCGTACCTACGGGATTTCTGAGCTATAAATACTGGCTACCGTAGGCGCAGAAGGGAGACTTCCCGGGCTGTGGGCTGATTAACATATTATTTTATTCTTTATTTGCAGGATATAAAATCAGCATCTTTGGAAAAATTGCTCCGTTGACTGAGGTTTTTCATAATAATTTATTTTGAATACTTTTCACTTTTTCAGCCATGAAAACAACGGGCTGCATTTGGACGTTTCGTGACAGCGGAATCTGGGCTGCATATTTATTTTTTTTTACTTAACTCGTTTATTTCGAAGGCTACTTAACTCGTTTATTTCGAAGGCTCAGGTGCCGTTGGGCAAAAATCTGGGCTACATATGACGTTGATATTTTTCCTCTTCGCGAGTCTCTATCAGGTTTATTCTATTCAAGGCTAAAGTATGTTGTAATAATCCGTTTTGTTTCGAAATTATCCCACCAAACGGTGCTATACAGCATGAAATTCCATAAATAAATACTTCAGAATCTTATCTACAGTCAAACTTCCAGTCGATATTTATGGAATCATCGACTCATGGAACAGATATTCGTTGGAAAGCTGATTGAAGCATCATAGTTACCATGATTTTTGTTTTTGTTTCAAGTATGGTTTCATGAGTCGATATCGAGCTATGGAACATCGACTCATGGAGGTTTGACTGTACATATGGCGTCTTCTGTTCTCTTTACAAACTGTGTTGGATTTTTCTTGAAACTAACAGCTTCCTGGCTCCTATTACAAAAAACCATAAGAAATCTTGGCTGAACTGTGTTTGGTTAGGAATTATATTAATTTTCCTTCTATATCAACTGCACCAGCAATTTTTATAAAATTCGTTCTCATATTCATTTTTGACATCGTTTTTTCAATAGAATTGCTTTCCGAGTACACGACACTGAAGACGGTCTTACAATTGAGATTAAAATACGCGTATCTGTCAATCTGTCATCTTTCATTCATCTTAAGGTATTTTACTATACTACTTGAAGTTCAAGATTATCCAGAAAGTAGGGTTATCCACAGAATTTGTTTATATAGAGATGCGTGAATACAGGAATCAAAGAACTTTCAAACGTTGTTCCAATCGAGCAATAGGCCTTTTCACGAGATGTTTCAAATCAACTGATTCGGAAGGTCTTTGAAGTCTTGAATAGAAATGACAGTCCCCTTGAATACACCTGTCCTCCACCGATAGAAACGAATGGAAACACGGACCTGTCTCATGAAAAGGCCTGTCCAATGGGTGGCAGAAAGCTGTTACATAAAAATGAAGATGGGTGTGTGTTAGTGCAAAGCGATATGAAAGTGACGTCTCCGGTTATCTCGGTCTATTATGGCGACTCACGGGATGACACGCACACTACAACATTTTTCGAAATCACCTCGAATGTGATAGAAGAGTGCATGGTGAGGTCACAAAAAATTCCCCATCTCTGTCATCCACTGCTGGCATTGTTGACATTTTTTTATATGGAGTTTCGAGGTTACGTCAGGCGTGCAACGATCTATAGTCACTGCCTGTGTTGTTTGTAAATAAATTCAAAATGCTCTCAGTGCATCTCTAGTATAATCATATTTTCTGGGTTTGAATTTAAGTCTGGGTCTGATAATTGAAGGGATCATCGACTCATTGTAATATCACAGACAAACAGACGTAACACTCTCATCATTGTCCATCGACCCCCTTTTTAACGGTCGATTTGAAAAATGTGGTAGGTGGCCAATCCCGCCACTCGCAGCGCTCGCATCGTTTTTGTTCGTGTTAGACGTTTATACACTACCGCCATCTGTTGGCCCGTCGGCCAAACACACCGATTTCAGTATTGGGCGTACATGTCCTCGTGACTATGATTTTGATCGAGATTTGTTCTAAGTGTTACGTCTGTTTGTCTGTGTAATATCGCGTTATGTACAGTACCTTGGAAAGCTGTTGTTGGGGATAATAACAGTAAACATAAAATTTGAATTTTAGTATGATTCCATGAGTCGATATCGAGTAGCGAAAATTGACTCATGGAGGTTTCACAATTGGGTTTATTCTACGACTGGCGTGAGGTGACAATTGTCGATGTCGTATAGCGAGGTGACAATTCTCGACTCGAGTGAGCGTGACTCGCCGTGCAAATCAAATGAAGAGTCACTTCACTCGAGTCGAGAATTGTTCAACTCGCTATACAACATCGACAATTGTCACCTCACGCCAGTCGTAGAATTAACGCAAATATACCAGTGCAGCAAAACTCGCCCGAAGCATGCCGAAATTAAACGATCTTTTTGTGACTCAGTTTTTATAGTCAAATTATTTAGATATTGAAATAGTAAATCATCCTATAACATTGATTTTGTTATATGAACAATGTCATAATTAATGCTTTATCATTACATATTTAGGAAACCCATTGCATTGGGGTCGAAAACAAATGTACCCAAAACCGAACAGTAATTACACAGATAAACAGACGTCACACTCTCATCGCTGTCTATCGACCACCTTTTTAACGGTGTATTAAAAAATATGGTAGGTGGTCAATCCACCACTCGCAGCACTAGCATTGTTTTTGTTCGCGTTTGACGTTTTGCTCACTACCGCCATCTGTTGGCCCATCGGCCAAACACGCCGATTTTAGCATTGGGCGTAACATGTCCTCGTGACTATGATTTAATAACAATTGGTTCTAAGTGTTACGTCTGTTTGTCTGTGGTAATTATGTTGTGAAAAAATTCGGTTTGCCGATATCTCGGTAGAATTATATTCCGAGATTCGATTTTAAAAACTACCGAATTCTCAGCTCTTGGGTTCTTGGCGAAATGTTTCGCTGAGGTCGGAGACATAATGTAAGTGTGTACGGATCTCCATATATCCGGTTCACCGTATCATGAGAATTTCCAAGATGATTCTACCTGTAAACCGCGTAGATATAGTGCGTTTTATGTGAGAACTTCTGTGCGTTTTACGAAGTCTTTTCATGCAAGCATAATCAATGTATTCATCAGAAGTTCGTTCAATGGGCTAAATGTAAAAAAGAAGTTCAATTTTAAATCTAGAATTCGAGGATGAACCTTATATCTCTCATTTTATGTTGTGCAAGCCTATTGATTCATTGATAGCGAAAATATTTAAAACATTTGACAAAACGTGCACTGATAGCCCAAATATCAGCATAATAAGATGTTTAAAAAAAATAAAAATGCTCACTGGCGCCGAATTACAATATTTCCAAATATAATTGCCCATAACATTGCCAGTACTTTGCTTACTTAATAACTTTGACGAAGACGTCAAGTATTAAAAAATACTTTGGACTTCGAGATTCTGTATTAGAAAACATTGGATCAGGTCCTCTAGTGTAGCCTGATGTAAGTTTTTTAAAAGTCTAGCCGCCCACTGCATTTTACATTGAATGTGGAAGAATTTCAAAGTATATTTACCCTTACAAGTTTGGCCCGTGATCAACAACTTCATCAAAGACATCATCTTCTAATCTTTTGTTTTCCTAATCAGGATCCTGAAATATATGCTTTCGAAAAAAATACATAAACCGTGTTCTGTAAGAATTTCTAATCAAACGGCACAGCACATGTTTAGTCCTTAATCTACACCATCACCATCATGCTACAATATCGCTATCCTGAGATTGCCGCGATCAAAATACAGCATGCTCACTAGCGCCATCTGATAGTAGAATTTCAAGTTAGGTGGCCTATCACATGACCTATCACCCACTCAACACTGCCAAGAGATTCGTGTAATCAGGACGACCAGAAACCCGATTCTTAATGGAAGGTGCACTATACACGAGTCAAAAAAAAAGATGTACTTAATTTGTAAGAACGCTGTTGATAATGTGAATGAACAAATACAATTTACGACACGAATGCACTCTTTGAGTGTAAAGTGTCTTTAATGAACAAAAAAATACTTTTGTTGAAGACGTCAACTTTCTAGGTAATCGGATCCTAAGATATATGTGTTCGAAAAATGTCATGCTCACTAGTACCATCTGGTGAAAGAATTCAGAATTGAATAGATCATCAGATATTAGTCCTTGAACTACTGAACAACTTTGCCCAAAACACCATCTGTCTTAAAAAATCAGGATCCTGAGATATTCGTGATTGAAATATTGTGTACTCACTAGCGCCATCTGAATAGCCGAATTTCAAGTTAGATGGCCTATAATATGTTAGTGCATGACCTACTAAACAACTTTGTCGAAGACCGCATCTTTCTAGGTAGTCGGGATCCTGAGATATCTGTGTTTGAAAATTACATGCTCACTAGCGCCAACTGGTGGCAGAATTCCGAAACAAGCGGCCTTATCCATGTTAGTTCCTTGACCTACTGAACAACTTTGCCGAAGACACCATCGCTCTAAACAATCTAGATCCTGGAGATATTTGTGTTCGAGAAGTTGCATTGCAAAATGTCCCTTTCATCGGTTCCCCCGGTGAACAATCCGATGGCCACTGGAAGTTGAGGATGTTTCCAAAGTTTCATTTGCCCACTGACCAATTGGTACCGTTTAACTGAAGAAATTTGCCGAAGACATCAATACTCTATCTTGCCTAGTTTTTAGATTTATAATCAAAAATGCTCCGCGTGTACTCAGTACACGATGCGGACCACTCGTGTGACGGCCCGGTAAAAAAAAGTTACACGAGCGGTCGCACTGGTGTACTGAGTACACGCGGTAAAAACCTTAGGTTAAAAACACGATGTTTTCGAATACTTTGCGTTGATTTTTTCGGAAAATTTCTTCTGTACAAGCAAAAAGAAGAGTAGAGTCTTGGAAAAGGACCAACACCCGGATCATTTGAAGAGATTTTCAACGTGTTTTCGGCCTTTTCGCAAAGTGCGTGTACTCAGTACACTAGGGCGACCGACGTGGGTTAACGAAATCTTTTTGCAGGATGCGAAAGCCGTCTTAGGAAAAAAATGTTTTGCATCGGTTTATATCAGCATCATTCACTGCAATACTGGAAAAATTCTCACTGATCAAAGTTCAATACGGTGGATGTTAGCACATCACCCTATGTGAAGTTTAGAATTAATCCATACCAGAGAACATCATTGAGCATCCACCGAAATTTCGCTCTTTCACCTTAACGTCGCCTACTACCATTCAGCGTCACCTTCCTTCACCGTCTACTTCGGCGCACAAGATTGTGCAAACTATATTTGAACTACGCCCGTTTACCTTCTCCTTTCATCCAATACCAACCAAATCGAACTCCGCACACCAGAATTCCTTCCAGAGAGGTATCCGTTTTCGCTTACCTAGTTTCCGGTCGAGTTGCCGACACTTCGTGGCTCTGCGGGTTCCCGGGACCCTTCGCAGCCATATCGGCAAAGTAAAACTAATTAAATTAACTAGCAAACCGGAGAGAATGGTACTTTTTAACGGTTTCATGTTAAAACTTCACGCTTCTCTTGATCACGTCCCGATCCCGAGCCGAGAGCTGCGCAAGAGGTCTCGCCTCAACGCCAAAGGGGGTAAGGTTATAAGTCGACGATCACGACAACGCCTACTGTACTGAGCACGGGAAGACGATCAGCGCTGGGGAAAGGCGAGAAATAAGACATTAAAGCTGAAATTGCGAAAGATTTGTGGTGGATAAATCACCGGGCCGGCGTTTGCTCCGAATGGGTTCTCTGTGGTTTTATCTCTGCGGTTATCCACAGCGGAAAGGAAAAAATGCTTATGTTTGTTCAGTTTCAATTTACGTGGAGAAATACGACCCAAGAAAACTAATTGCAGCCAAACACCGGTAGAACAATTCCTGCTCGGTCATCTTATCGAAGCGTACATCTCCGGGGTCGAAGAGCCGCCACTAATTAGGCCCCCGAAAACCCTTGGGTGAAACATAAATCTCGTGAAGCACCGGCCAAAGCAACCATAAATATTCAATTAGAGCACAGTAGGCTACTTTTCCTCTCATCGAACACCTGCTCGCACGACGATGATGAAAGGCCACAGACTTGGACGAAAAATCATCGTAGCAATCGGGCGTTCTTCAGCTTTCGGTTCCGGTTCAGTGAGCTTCCCGTCCACATGGCACACTCGGATGTAGTTCAGCTACCCAAGCCCCCCTCCACTCTCCAAAATCGCTTCCTCCAATTTCCTCCTTTCTTAGGCCTTATCGGCCGGAGTTGATCAGAATTTTGATGAACTAATTTTCTTTCACTTGCTCGCGGGGGTCCGCCGCCGAACCAACTTTCGTGACTCATCCTGAATCAGTGAACCGGGGACGAAGCAAAACTATTTTACAGGTGGATATACAGGAGGGAAAATTACCAAAAGCGGGCAGTGAAAAATTATTGACCATTTTCGGTAACATGTAAGGCGAACAAAGTCGAAGCGCGTCGCATCGGTTGGACTTATGAATTATTAATCGCCAGTCAACCCTATGACTGTGACGATGTTGTATACTGGACTAAACGGCGAAGTCTAGCATAAATATCGTGTAACCTTGGATTTGGGCAATCGCGCTGTCAAACTATGCAAACCTAGTCGAACAACAGACAACAGCTGGTCTCCTAATGTGCCATCAATTTCGAATAGCTCAGACGGCTTGGCTGAGTTGTGATTTCGTTTACACATAATTATTGAGAAGTTTGTAGACGAATAATTAAGCAGCGGAAAATAGTTGCTATGATGTACCCATACTTGTTCGGTATTTGGAAAGATCTATAATTTAAAATAGAAATGATTTGAAGATTATTATTCAAATATTTCGATCAATTCTTATTCAAAAACGCAAAATGCTCACACATGCGTGGTTTAATCCCCGCAAGATAAGTTCTAATACAAACCACGCTGCCGTAGAACATAACAGCGCGGTGAAGCTTCTAAGAGAAGCTGTCAAAGCTTCCAAGAAAAGCTTTAGAAGATTCCAAGAGAAGCTTTCAATGCTTCCAAGATAAGTACTTAAAGCTTCCAACAAAACCCTCTATTCTGAGGGGCAAATTCCCAAACACGAGGGAGAAGTTTCCTCAGATTCTGGGAAAAGTTTACTAAGCTTCTGGGTGATGCTTCCTTCCTAAGCTTTTGGGAAAAGCTTCTCATGCTTCTAAGAAAAGCATCACTAGCTTCTGAGAAAAGCTTTTTAAGCTTCTGAGAAAAGCTTCCCAAGCTTCCCAAGCTACCCAGAAAAGCTTCCCCCTAGAGAAGATTCAATAGCCTTCCTAGAAAAGTTTCCCCAGCTTTTGAGAGAAGCATCTGAGAAAAACTTTCCCAAGTTTCGGAGAGCAGCTACAGGGAATCATCCCATCCCGACTAGAGGCATATAACAAAAATAAAATAAAATTTTATCAGAATATGATTTACATATTTATTATGATATAATTTCTTTAGACACTGTTTTCCACAGAAATATTAAAACAAAAATATTTCATCATATGTTATATTTAGTTTGAACATGTTCGTATTTGTTTATTTTTACACTTTCATAATAATATTGAACACATATCAGATTTTTTCAGTCCCATAATTCTGCCATACTTTTTCACTCTCTATGTCTCCTTAGCTCGATATCTCCCTATCTCGATGTAATTTTTGTTTCCCAACTTTCTCTCCGTATGTCGATATTGTCTATTATCAAAAATTATTGGACCAGATTAGAACAATTTGCGAAGACGAAATGACACCTGCTTGTTTTAATTTTCCTGGTAACGGAGTGATTTTCAATCTAGTATTCGTTAAAAATGTGTTCTATGTCTCGATCTCTCCCTATCTCGATGGTCCCTTCGATATCGAGATGTGAAGAGGGCGACTGTATATCGAATATTTTAAGATGAACGCACCAGTTTGAACCTTTGAGAAACGACTCAAATTAGGTAAACGGTAACCACGTTTCCTGCATTTGATATGATCCTAAAAATGACCATTTCGGTTTTCCAGGACATCTTAAATTTATTATAAAGTGGCCAATTTGTATCTAAGCATCTGTGACAAGCTAATAGAAATGCATTTTGTGAACTACTATGTTTATCTCTAAGTTTTTGAGAATTGAAATGTTTTAGTATGTATCAATTCTCTAGCCGGTTTTTCACGAAAGCACGTCTGATTGGCCACATCCGGAACATTCTAAAAATCCAAAATTCTTCATTCATAATGTTGACTAGCAGATAATAATGATTTATGCAAATTGAAATGATTGTAATCGAAAACAAATAATGATAACTTAGCATGTCCCAAAAATACAGCCCTTTTTTAACCAGACCTGACCCAGTTACCCGCCGGAATTACGCCCAACCACAGAAACCTCTGGTCTCTTTTAGACACTAGATGTGTGTGCCAGTGTACTGACGGGAAATTTTTTTGAATCCGTTTAGTATTCGTTGAGCGGTGATGGTTTTAGTATTTTTATTTTCACTCAGGCCTATACGGGTTAAGAAGATCGTTCAAGAATCGTACTACTACTTTTTTCCAAAGATCTTATGAAAACTGGTCAAAAATCTCATCATGAATCCAACAAGGATTTCAACTAGACACCTAGTAATTAATCCGCAAATACTATTTTTAGAAATCCGACACTGATCTCGATTAGAATCCGTAAAGATCTTGAAAAAAAATAGGTGTATCTTGTCTGAAAGCACAAGGATCTCACAAAAAATACTTTAAAAAAATCAGGAGATTTCTGCTAAATACATTTAATCGACAAAAATGTTCTAGTCAGAGAATTATGGCTAAACTATTCTCAGAATGCCAATGTTGGCAAAAAATACATAGTTACAAGTTACAAAATACAAGTTTTTTTTTTGCGAAATTATGTCATGCCAATTCAATAATACAACCGTCTGAAGTTTTTCTGGAAATATAATTTAAGTTTGAAATAATGCCACTTTTGAATTTTTTCCATGAAGCCAAGGATATTGATAAACTGCTCACGATCGTACATTCCGTAGTCAGTTATTGATGGACGTACTTCTTATCTTCATTTTCCAAGGACACCAGTATCTAATAAAGCTGTTTTGAAAATACATCATTCATAACTTCCGGAGTCATTAAGTGCCTTTTTAACATTTTTTCACCGTGTACATCGCTTGAATTACGCATGTTATCAGCTCGCGTTCAATAATTAGAGAGTTTCTATTGTTTCCCACACAAAATTGATGACACTTTGATGATACACTGTTTTATTCAATTAAAGACTGTATTCGATGAAATTTGGACACACTAAATAGGTCACCAAAAATTTTCCTTGAGCCCGATTCTTTTCAAGCTTTCTGGAAATAATGCACTACTAAATGATTAAGTTTTGACATCATTGGTTTATTGAACCTCTTCTCCCAACCCAAATGCCCGCACCTTTGCCTTGACCCTTTTTATCAGATTTTGGGCAATGACTTGCTTACTTACTTTTAACTGCACTTTCTTTAGTTCAAGTTAATTTTCTATCAGTTTTGGAGTTTTAGCGAACTTTGCCTTCGTGATTGCCCTTTTTTCAATTGGGCGAAGTTCCGGAGTGTTTGGAAGGTTGACGTCTTTTGGTACAAAAACTACATCATTAGATTTGTACCAACCAGTCTAAGACGGTACAGTGAGATCTCAAGAAGGGCAGAAGTTGTTTTTGGAGGCATTCGTCCTTGTAGATTTGCCCGTTGACGGTCCCAGAGGTGATGAAGGGCTGACTCATTTTGCCACATCCGCAGATCGCTTGCCAGACAAGGAATTTTTTGGCGACAGTTTCTTCTTCCGTGCACTCTCCGGAACGGCCAACTTAGAGGAGGCGACGTAGTGTTCCTGTCCTGGCATTAGTTTGGTGTCGGCTCTAATGTAGGTCTCATCGTCCATCACAATTCAGAACGGTTTTGTGAGCCATTCCCTGTACAGTTTTCTTGCACGAGTTTTGGCCACCGAGTTCTGTTTTTCGCTCCGGTTCGTATGGACCTTGTACACATGTAATCCAGAATGTTTCATTTTTTTTTCTATCTTTATTAACGAGATTTTTAGCTCTGGGCTAGTTCATCTCGGGACCAACGGCTTTACTTCCCTTCCGAAGGAAGTCGTCACTACTGAAATTTTTAGTGACTATCACGGGGATGGGATTCGATCCCAGGTCCTCGGCGTGAGAGGCGTGTGTTCTAACCCCTACACCAGGTCCGCCCCTCCAATGTTTCATTATTTTCTGCACAAAACAAACTGAAAATTTCGCCTTTTTTTCGCAACATCTTTGATCGAAATGTTGGATAAACGCTTAAATTGATTCAACAACCATCCTGGCCTTCTCCGGATTTGATGTGCCACGTTTATTGCCACTATCATTTTTTCCGCTTATTTCTTTACGGTTTTTGAACGTTTGATCACATGAGATACGCATTGGCGTAGTTAGGATTTTTTTCTGGAGGGGCCTAGGGGGGCCTAGAAATACTTGTTTTAAGAAGTAATGTCGGTCGCAATAATCACGATTTCACAAGTTGGTAGTTTTTACAGATTGTATCGATTTCATTCATTTTATAATTTTGTCTCACTTCGTGGCATATCAGTGATATTTGTAATTGAGTAGGTGTTTGATCCTTCGACCTTGACACTTGCTCCTGCGGGGCGGGTGATGAGGGCAGGATCAAACATGTCGGCGTCGTTCGCTCAGAGAAATGAAAAAGCGCCGCGGATCGTTAGTTGTGTTTGATCTATTCATCGCGTCGCTTGCTCTTGCGTGGCGAAAGACGAACACTTGTTCGGCGTACAATGCATTATCGAATTATTTGGCAATCCGGTTAGGCGCATTGATGATATCATGGATCGCATCACCAAACTTTGGTGACTCCCAGATCTTCTACCTTATCCCATTAACCCAATATCCTTTCCATGACACCGTGGAGATGCAGAGGTGATCTCGGTCTCTAGTAACTAGCATTCCTTCCCTTCCCCGATGACCGTAAGGACGTGGCCGGCGCCGTTATTGACTTTTAAATTTGAGCTCTCGATTTGTGCACCATTGAAGAATGGTAAGCTAATCCCAAGCCCCATTCATTAATTCCTGTGCAACTTCGATTGTTCTGGTCAATCACGGAGTAGCAACTACGAATTGTACGGTCATCTATGCTTAATGCTTATTGCTTATGCTTTCATAATAATATTGAAACACATATCAGTGCATTTCAATAAGTTATAAAATTAGGAAATTTACTTTTTTCTCTGGACTCACGATGTTTGATTTTAAATTTTTCATCCATTTCATTTCAATCCTATTCTATATTGTTTCAACATTTACACAAAACGTATACCTATATTGTTGTTAATCATAATCATGTTTTTTTTTGTAAATATAACTAACTTATGATAAAAATGAGTTACTTTGGAGCGGATTTCACGCCAACTCGACAAAGGGATTGGCAGCACCCCTTCAGATTCAATGAAACTTTCTGGGGTTGTGATGACTATGTGAAACTAAGATACTTTAATACTTTGTTTTTCAAAATCGATTCTAGACTAAATTTTGGAAAGGGTCAAAGTTTTTTTTTACTTTTTTTATAAACCCGTATAATCGAAAACGGCAGACCTACTAAAAGTGTTGTATGGGGGCTGTCGTGAAATTTCCTGACGTTTGAGAAAAAAGATTTGAAGAAATAAAACACATTTTCTTCACTGAAAAAAAAAAAAATATTCAAAACTTAAACTCGATTAAAAAAAAAACGGCCATTTCAGATTTTGATCATCTTAAGCAAAAGTTTCGTAATTAAATTTACTAAAAGTCGTCCATACATTGCAAATTGGGCATATTTTAGAGAAAAAAGTTATTCTAACATCGAATTTTTTAAGTCCAAATGAATTTTTTTATATAAATTTCATTTCGTTTTAATAGTCTAGTCTGATCATATTTTCAAGTGATAAATGAGTTTTAATCACAAATTAGATTATTTTGTTTTATTGGAGTAGTTAAAAGAAATAAAACGGAATTATTCAGTTTTTTTTTTTAAATTAAATTCAATTGATCTCGCACCATACGCTATGAGAAATCAACTCCTTCTAACAATCCGATGGTTTTTATGGTTGGAAAGATATCACAATAATATTTAATTTCTTATTTGGTCAAAGCCAATCTTAACAGGTGTCTGGAAATATTATGCTATGAAAAAAAGTCGTGGTTTTTTATTTTTATTATTGCTATATAATCCTAAACGTATATCTGCACATGATATTTACATTATTTTTGGGCTTTACTGAATAAATTGAATATTTTTGGTTCATCCTCTGAATTGGTATACCGTTTGGCTGCAATTTGTGTATCACTGGTAGGCATAAAACAATATATTTTTGGGTACCAGGGACAGTTTTAACCTTATCAAAACAATTCCATCAATCTGCATTTTAACATACTGTTATTAGATATATAACTGAAATTTAATTTTGTGATACATGTATCAGTTTGTTTCACTGCCAGTCGAATAGTTCTCGCGGAGTTGCGATTTGTTTCCATAGTATTTTGTAAGATTGCTTTTTTTGCCATTCGCTTGAGAGTGCCACCAATAGCGTCACATGGCCTTTGCCGTGGATGTGGCAAAAGTGCACTCTGCTTCCAATCCATGTATTTTCTTGAAATTACATAACTGACAATTTTTTTTTTTTTTTATAATGAGCTGCAGCTCCATCTGACTTAAAAATACTTTTGATTTGTTTAACAAATTTATCAATTTTGAAATAAATAGCTGAACTGCTACTTGTCATGGGTCTATATTAATAACTAACATTTTTCCAATTTATTATCTTTTTATAGTAAATCTAGAATTGGTGTATTCGTGCTTAGGAATTATTCCAGTGATATCCCTGAGCAGCGTTTAATTTTCAGAAAAGTCGCTAATTACCAGTATTTAACCTTGTTTTAAGGAGTCTGTTTTGTTTCGTGAAAAAAAAGACTGTTATTTGCAAATAAAATCATGAGTTATGAGCTTATCAACTTTTTTTAGGTAGATAACAATACAAAACATATTCATTATTTCTATTCATCTGGCGTTTAACGCAGGTACGTTTTAGTAAGTTTTTTTTCAACACTTTTTCTAGAAGAGAATTTAATGGGATTGGATAAGGTTGTTACTTTTCAATGTTTTGCAATACTGTTGTGATACCTTTCGAACCATAAAAACCCGTCGGTGTTAGACGGAGTTGATTTCCTCATAGGCAGAGACGAAGTCCATTGATTGCCTTATTTTATAAAACATAATCACGTATAATCCGTTTTTAAACTATTCTCAAAAAAATACAATTATTTTCTGATTTAAACTCATTTATCACTTGAAACACGATCATATTTGACAGTTTAAACAAAATCTTGAAAAAAAAAATCAGTTTTGGACTTAAAAATTCGAAGTTAGAAAAAACTTTTTTCTCTAAAATATGCCCAGTTTTAATGTATGGACACTTTAGTAAATTTAATTACGAAACTTTTTGCTTAAGGACGATCAAAATCTGAAATGGCCGTTTTTTTAAATCGACTTTAAAGTTTTGAATATTATTTTTTCAGTGTAGAAAATGTGTTTTTATTTTTTTCAATATTTTTTCTCTAAAACGTCAGGAAATTTCACGACAGTCCCCCATACAACACTTTTTTGTAGGTCTTACCGTTTTTTGAGTTAATCGGGTTTAAAAAAAGTAAAAAAAACTTTGACCCTTTCAATGTTAGTCTAGATCGATTTTAAAAAAAACAGTACGCAAAGTTAGGGGTCTGTAGCCTTGAGGTTACGCTTTCGCTTCATAAGCGGAAGGTCAGTTCGATTCCAGCCCTCCACAAAAAACCCGTCAGCCACCAGAAGACGCCTCACGGAGGACCGTGCTTTTGGGGAGCACATCCATCCTCCGTCAGTATCAGATGGTGACTGAGACAAACTGACCCTCTTCGCAGGCAACTAGCCTCACTAACAGCAGAGCTCTCTCTACTGCTCGGGTGTGAGAGTAAAAAGAGTAGGAGAGGTGTAGATGTAAATAAGATAAGTTAAAAATAGATCTGTATCGGTTAAGAAGCTTCAGATCAACTGATTCCGGCACAGTAGTGCCACGAGCACGGAGTGCCTTACAAAAAAAAAAGTACGCAAAGTATCTTAGTTTCACATACTTTTGACATCCAGAAAGTTTCATTGAATTCTGAAGGGGTGCTGCAATCGCGTGTCGAGTTGACTGAAATCCGTCTTTGTTTTCATTTGTGGAGAATAAAAAATCTCTTGGATTTGTGAACAAAATGTTATGATCATCGTTTAATAATTGAAAAATTGCAAGTGATTATAAATTAACTTGTTGCTATACAATGCCAATATTAAATTGCTTGTTTTATAGTAAAACATACATTTTTCTGTTCTTTCTGCGCGGAATATCATGTCTATAAGATTTTCAGTTTATTGATCAAAAAACTCGTACTAAATGAGTTACCCCGTATATTACACAGTCTTACAATTTGATGCATTGTAATCAAAATTAAAAACTGAGTTTGATATACTTTTGATAGATTTAAACACATTTTATTATATTTATTATACATTTCATATATATTTTGTTATAATTTTAGTTATTTTAATACCATCTTGCATCCAAATTGTATCAACCTATGTTCGCTAAAACCTTTATACCATAATATCATAAGTATATAATTTTGATATGTACCCATAGTCGGGAAGCTTCTGAGAGGAGCCACCATGCTTCTAAGAGAAGCTTCCAAGTATTTTAGGAAAGCTTCCCCAAGCTTCTGAGAAAAGCTTCCCAAGCCTCTGAGAGAAGCCTCTCAAGCTTCCCGAGAGAAGCTTCCAAAGCTTCTGAGAGAAGCCATCCAAGCTTCTGAGAGCTTCCAAAGCTTCTGAGAGAAGTATCTGAGGAAAGCTTCCCAAGCCTAGAGAAACTTCTCAAGCTTTCTACAGAAGCTTCCTGAGCTTCCCAAGCTTCAGAGAAATAATTCCAAAGCTTCATGAAAAAAGCTATAAAAGTTCTAAAAAGAGGCTTCCAAGCTTCTAAGATTAGCTTCCCAAGCTCCAAGAGAAGCTTCCAATATATCTGAGAAAGCTTTCAAGCTTCTGAGAGAAGCTTCCAAAGCTTCTGAGAGAAGCTTCTAAAGCTTT
>NW_018734516.1:0-44779 GCF_002204515.2 Aedes aegypti
AAAGAGAGAGAATGAAAAAATCATGCCGGCGACGCACACACCGAACTCACTTGCTAGGGCTTTCGGAAGCACCCCTAAAATGGACTAACATAAAAGGGCTTAACTTAAAGATTCCATCAAAATCAGATTGGACCTTTCGTATATTTAATTTTTTTCATTTTTTTATATTTGGCCACTGTATTGTGTTTTTCTCACATTATCGTTTGATTTTATTCAATAATTATGCAAGTCACTCCAAATCGATAAATTTAACACATTACAATAGGGCCTAAGTGGAGCTATGTTTAAACAAAAAGCCAAACTGGAGGGGTCTAACTGATACCATGTTCAATCAGAGGGCCGAACTGATAGGGCTGGTTTAGAGACTCGTAAAAGGGCCAGTCTGCCGATAATGTTTGTATTCAACCATATTCACGAGCTGTTGTATTATTTGTGATTTAAAACGTTTTGGACCATACAAGCATAAAACTAGTCAAAAAATCGAATTGGTTTGAAATAGGATAGCACAATCTTCAATCGAGAATTTCCAAAGTTTGCAGATGAGCCCTTTTCATATGTTTCGCTAGAATTGGGTTGAAAAAAGAACAAATACATCATCATTCTGACATTACGTAGACAGAACCTGCTTCTCAGCTTAACGTTCTATGACCAAGCTAATATATGTCATTTGGCAAACACAACCTATGCTCTGTTGAATCAAGAAAATTTCCAACCCATAAAAATGAAGGTCATTGATCTTTCTGTAAAGCTCTGCGTTTACCGCTACGCTTACCTTACACGGACAGAATTAAGTAAGATCCGCACAAAAACGAGCTCTTCAGGACCATCATGTGTGTAATTTTAACACATTTTAAAAATCTGTTCATTTGTTGATTTTTTTTTGCTTTTTCGCAAAGTAAATGACATAGGAAGATGCTTCGCAATAGAAAGCATCTCAATGCGACATGATATTTTACCAAATCGATTTTTCAGCATATGTGAAAGTTACACTCAGATGTGTTTTGTTTTAGAAGAGCCTGATTTTGTGTATTTTTTTTTTTTGAGAACTTTACAAATGCCGAGAAAAGTTCCTGATACTTCTTAGGGAAATATTCTGGTCTAATCTTTGGAAAATCTAGTGAAAAATTCTCTAAGAAAGTACTGATAGCAACTACGAGTCTGGAGAACAGTCGCATTGCAGACCACATGCATGTAAAAAGAGACAGTACATAAACATGAATACGAAGACAAAGAAAAATTCCTAACTGCAACTAATTTAACAAATCGTATCCAAACAGGAATTGGGCAATACACTAAGAGGCATTTATGAAGATACTTCAGAAAATAAGTCAGAAGGATTTCTACATCAATTATTTTTTCATAATTTTCACCAAGAATTTTATCAATAATATTTTCAGGCATTCTCTGAAAATATCCTGCAGTGCAGGTATAACTAAAAATATTTCTTCTACGAGTCGCAAGTCCTTCAAGAATTCATCCAATGGTTCCATTGATTATCTAAGGATTTCCTAAAAGTTTTTTTTCGGGTTTGTTCAAGAACTTAAATCGAAATTTCACTAAGGATACCTTCGGAAATAAATCCGCAGTTATTATTTTTTATTCTTCAACAGCTATTATTTTTCATTCTTCCATAAATAAATCCACATTTTTTATTTTTCCATTAATGGCTGGAATTTATCAAGCGATTCGTCTATGGGTTTTCCTAGAAATTTTTTAACGTATTCCATAGATTTTTTTTAGGTTTTCCTAATTCTATTGATAAAAGAGGTATAGCAAGTGGCGCCTTAAGGCTACTGCCAGTCATTCGTTTTGGCAGCCATGTAGACTTTTCAACTTGCAATTTCAAAGTAATAAAACTCAGTCGTTAAAGTTAATATTGATTCAGAAAACTATCACTCTGCGAAAATATACTGATACTTTTTCAGCTGTGCCAGTGAATATCCAGCTAATTTTTATTAAATCACAACCGTGAGACGAATAAGCCGCAATCATCAATAACCAGTGCAAATTTCAATGACGGCCTACTTTGCCTTAAGGCGAAGTAGGCCGTCATTGAAATTTGTACGCGTCGTTGATGATTGTTGCTAATTCATCTCACGATTTCGAATCAAAGAAAATCAGTTGGTTTTGCACTGACACAGCTGAAAAAGTATCAGCATACTTTATGCGCCTACAGTGATACTTTTTCAAGTCAATATAAACTATCAAAACTGAGTTTTATCACTTTGAAATGCAAGCTGAAAAGTAATCATTGTTGCCAAAACTACGGGCTACTTAGCCTTAATACATAGTATTAAATCAATAGAAATACGGTATAATTAGTATGTTCAGATAGGAAAGATCTCACCAAATTCTTGCTCCAGCATTGCCCAAATACCAAATAACACTTTAATTCACCCTGAGTGCAAATACAGTGCTATTATACTACAGCTAACAAGTTCGCCTTTTTGGTTCATTTTTGGACTATTGAAGGCTAATATAGGAGCCTTCAATAGTCCAAAAATGAACCAAAAAGACGAATTAGTGTGCAAGTGGTTAGTTGGGTAGGCTCTTGTAGCATTAACCATTGCCAATCCATCAAACCGAATTGGCTGAATTTTTTTCACAATTTTCTTTCGGACACAAAACGGATTCTTCTGATAATCTAATATCAAATTACGAATCACTTTCTGGATGTTATCTACAGCCATCCAATAAGCATGACAAATCGTGAAACAAATGCACTATTCACGCTTTGGGCAATAAAGTTTGAACCGTAATCTACATGAATTACCATCAGCCGATTCTGTTTCACCAGGGTTTCCAGTAGAGATTTCGTCAGTAATTGTGCCAGAAATCTTAGATAAAATTACTCAAGAGTTTAATTACGGAATGCTTCCAGTAAATCAAATCAAGATATTTTTCATATAAATTTAAAGTAATCTCTGATGGAACTACTCTAAAAATACTTGATGAACCGAATTCCGATTTTTTAAAGGAAACCCTTGACAGGACATCCTGGAGGAATATCTATAAGATCTTCTAAATGAATCCCTAAAGTAATAACTTAAATAATCAGTGCCTGGAGAATAACCTTAGAAAGAAATTTGTGAATTTCTGGGAGATTCTGTGTAAATATTACTGAAAAAGCTGCGTGAGGGCTTCGCGTGGAATTATTGTACGATTTCCGTGAATGATCTTCAAACGAGTTCTCTCCAGGGTTTCCAGTAGAGATTTCATCAGAAGTTTCAGATAAAAGTTCTAGAGAAATTATTTAGAGAATGTTTCCATTAAATCGCCAAAACATTTCTCCAACAAATATTGTTCGAAAAAAAAACTAGAAGTATTTATAACAAAAAGTAAAGAAATCCCTGATGAAACTTTTCTAAAAATACCGGATGAACCTAATTCCGGGAGGGATTTTTGAAGAAACTTCCGACAAATGTTTTAAGACATCCTGGAGGATTTCTGTAGGAATCTCTGGAAAATCTACTAAATTAATCCAGAAAATAATAATTGAAATACTCTGTGCCTGGAGTATAACCCCAGCAGGAATTTGTGAAGCAATTTCTGAGAGATTCTGTGGAAGTTTTATGGAAGACTCCTCGTTGAATCATTGTAAAAATTCCTCGAATAATCTGGAATAAACTTCAACAGGCTCTTTTGGAATAATCCCTGTCCGTCATCATTACGGGCTCGTCATTCTCTGGCATAGCTTCCCAACTGGTGATCCACGGGCTCCTAGGAGTCCTTGACGACTTCTCAGGGGGTCCGTGAAACCATTGATAATAAGTATAGTTTTTTTTTTCTAGATTGATCGTAATATGACAGAAATTTCTTACCTAGCTTTTGTTTTACAAGTGAGAATTATTACTGGGCTGCTTTTTTCAATAAGACATTGAAAGCCAGGTATACTTATTGCGCATACGTTCTAATTGTAATCAAGGTGAGCTTGAAAATGAACCTAATTCTTGACATTTTTGCTATTTGATCCTTGGAAGATTGTTTTACCTTCCTATAGAGATCCTCGAAATATTCCTCGGGAGCTTGGATTGAAAACAAAATGAAATTATAGCCCGTTTTCAATCAAATATTCAGGATATTCGTTAGATTTTCGACTGATTTACAACGTACTGATTTCTGCGAAGATTATCTACTGATTTCAATGGATATCTAACAGAATTTGAAAGTTTTAACGGACTCGTCGATGATTTCTATGAAACGGTTTTTTTTTTGTTGAAATTTTCTCAAATAGAAAGGTCTATCTTCGCGGCATATTCGATTCATTTTGGCAGGAGATATTCTGGAAATTTCCAGGTTCACATTTTGTCTTGTACAGTGCATATCCCTTCCGAGTTTATGCCAACTTTACTGAGAAAAAAAAAACTCCAATGCGAATCACAGAGGTGTCCAAGAGTTTTTATGGAATTTTTTCATGAGACTCTAGGAATGATACTTGGTAGACTCCTGGCTCTTTTCTTAAAGAACAGATCTAAGTGATAACGGGATTGGTTCAATTTTAATGGAACAGTATTAATATATATTCATTGTGAAAACAGTGATTTTGAACAAAAAATAATATTTCATATTTTGATTAAAACTAACTCAGCTTTCCAATAATGCAAAAACTTTTAAAATCGGTGTTTGCGAGCACCGTGTGAAATCAGTTTTTCCGATAAAATCCAATATCACGGCTAAATTCCATACGGCCGCCAATGATTGTACCCCGTTTGGCATAAAGTCGTTTGGCATAAGGTCGTTTGGCATAAAGCCGTTTGGCATAAAGTCGTTTGGCATAATGGTCGTTTTGCATAATGGCCGTTTGGCATAATGGTCATTTGGCATAATGGTCGTTTGGCATAATGATTGACTTAGAATGAATATCGTCATTTTTAAGCTTTTACAGAGATCAACACCATCGAGCCCATAGCAAACAAATTTGGTAGGTTTTCAATAAGCATGGTGTACGTTCAGAGATTTTCCAAGCTATGACAGTCAAAAATTGTTGTGACATTAGAGAGCATAACTGAATAAAACTCATAAGGTCTGGTGGAAGACCTTTTCGGAATGATATTTTTTTCTACATCTCAGAACATAGAGTATCTTTAAGCTTGTTGCGATATACATATTTGAAAATATAAAATTGGCAAAGAAAGTTTGCAGTAGAATATTTCGCTCATAGTATATTTCGCTGCAAATCAAGCTCTGTCCCGATTCGGACGTAACACTTGATGAAAATTACTTGATAAAAGAAAGGAAAATTTATTTGCAGAATATTTAAAGTTCTAATCCAAAGATCAGCATAATGCAAAAATAGCCTATATTCGAAAGCATATAATTTTACGTTTAAAATGTTTGAGGCTCTAATTTTTGAGGTGTATGTCAAAAACACCATCTATTAAGGGAAATGAGATCATATATTCGCAAGAAAAAAAAATATGTTGAATATTGGCAGGTTCTAGCACGTCTAGCAAGAATCAACAATACAGCAAAATATAAAAATGATTTACATTTAACTTCACTAAATAATAAAAATTTAAAACAGTATAAATACAAAGAACAGCCTGTTTTAAAAGAAGGCAAAATTTATGATTAAACCAATAGAAGATTGGACGCCAAAAACAATCGCGGCATAATATAACGACAAGACATCAAAAATTGCGTTCAGAATCATCGGTTCAAATCAAAGTGGTGCAATTTAAATAGAAGCTATAATAGTGAACGAGAAAGAACGATAAGCAATCAAAAGAAGGAGGTATTCTGTCATTCTTGGCTATACACATGTTGGCAAAAATGCTGAGGACGGTAAAACTCGAAAGAACCGCCAATTAAATAAAGAAGGGTGCATATTAGATGGTTAGTTCGTTCATCACCCTGAATTGTATAAATTTACGACAATTATGAGTGTCAAAAACTTTTCGGGGACGTGGGCTAATCGGGGAAACGGGATGTTCAGGGAACTGGCATTAAGAGAAACGACATTCAGGGAAAAGTAACACAATCCATCGAAGTTACTGCAGTAATCGATTTCTCTTTTCGCCAATAACTTGAGTAGATCAATGTTATCGATTGCCGCTCTTCTGTCAGTTGGAAACAAAAAATATCTACAATATAGCTCCAAAGAATGCCTATGTATAAAAGAAGGTGAAATTTATTTAAATTTCAAATCTACACTCTTTATACCTTTAATTATGGCTATATCATGTTTAGAGAAAAAAAAACGTAGAGTGTTTGTAAGAAGGGTAAATTTGTGCTAAATATATAAAAATCTTCAGTGCAAGAAAATATTCCTCTAGCAAAACTCAAAAGGAGCATTAATATTTGAAAGAAGGGTAATTTCTGTATAAATAATAAAATACTATTGGCAATAACTGTCTTAATATGCTGTAGTTTATTCAAGAGCATATGATTGTTGAATAAAGTGTCATTTTGTTTCAATTGACTCCAAAACAAGCCTGTTGGTATCAGAAAGATTCAATAGAAACGTAAAAACAAATGTCATCTTAAGAAATTCTTGATTTGAGACTCATTATGCCAAACGACTATTATGCCAAACGACATTTATGCCAAACGACCATCATGCCAAACGACCATTATGCCAAACGACTTTATGCCAAATGACCATTATGCCAAACGACTTTATGCCAAACGGCTTTATGCCAAACGACCTTATGCCAAATGACCTACCACCGCCGCCAATATCTTTTATTTTTTTGCAAATGAAGCTTCTAGGTTGTCTCTTTCCAAAAACATATTATTGTGAATATTGCGAGCATAAAATTGAACCTTTTCCAAGGCCTGGAACTGTGGAATCGCTCAACAAGAATTACTCATGATATAATTGAAGTGCGATCAATATGAAAAATATGAAATAATTAAAGGATGAAATAGTTCAATGCAGCATCGATGTTTCTAATAAGTAATTTATACATATTTTCTACGGGAGAAATTCAATGAATCGTATATTATTTGACTCATTAGCATAATTTTTATAGTTTCTAATAGCAGCCCTTTGCAAAAGTAAATTTCTATTGATTCGAAATGTATTTTATCTTATTTATTGGAGAGAAGTATTTACAGAACAATGGCTGGCGTACTTAACCGAAACGTTTTGCTCTGAATTACATTTTCAATCTAGGACAGCCACCTGAATGAAGTAGACCAGAGCTGGTTGACTTCAGATCAAACCTCGCTAGTCCGAACGCAAAGCAATTGTCTGTCGTTGTCGCCGATAAATCTACTCCAGGTGTAATACAACCCGCAACTAATATCTGACAAGAGACGTCTAGGTACCCATTTCGGTTCACCTAATTCCGACCAAACGACTGTTGTACTGGGTAGCGACAATCTGTTGCGTTAACCACGCTTTGCTCCTCTGAAAGGCTTCACCCGTCGTCTTGGCCCCACACCGAAGGAAAAGATCGTGATAAATTCATAAGCATCGATTATGAGTTTTGGTCATGTTATAAGATATCGACATGTTCTAATCGATTACTTATGACACGCATTCTTCATGGATTAAACCTTAAGAATTTCAACATCAGATTTCCCTGAGTGTAGTGGATTTTGACACACGTGTGCAAAAAGGTTCCTGCTTGTGCGCCGGCTGTTGTCGCCGTCGCCAGCCAGCTAGCCACAACCGCGAAGCAGTATTGTGCCGCGTTGCAGCAATATACCCGTACCCGACCGCATGCATGTGGTGGAACGACAGTCCAATCGTCGCCGCCTTCGCTTTGTTGCGGCCGGTCAAACCAAGCCAAATCAAGCGGAAAGTTTAATTAGCAGCCTAACGGGTCTGAAATTTTAACACAAAAACCTTTTACCGGCGGCTATGGTGTCGCGTCGGCTTGATCTCCCAATCCGATTAATCGTTTGTATTATGCGTTTCAATTAGAGTTGGAGGTGTTTTGCGCAATCGTAAATCGCATGCGACGCTCACTCGAGTGAATCGCATTTTTTTTCGATTGAAGGTTCCCATGCAATCCGCTAGGGTCGCCCTTCATTTTGGATCTCTCCCGAACCTGTTCGAACACGTTGATGTGCGCAATTCATCAAGTGGCCATCACCTGAACGCGCCCTCCTGCCAATGCGCTGGGGTATTGCGCATTCCGAGAAAGAGTCCCATCTCGATTCCCATCGATATCCGGTTACCTGCCTACGTAGCAGGCGACGAACAACGATCACTTGTCGAGTCCCTCTTCTGTCTCGCTTCCACCTTCCACATATTATCGTGATCCTCCTGACCCTTGATCTTCTTATTACAACATTCCATGCCTCGCATTTCAGCTTTCTTTCCCTTTGCTCATGTTGTTGTTAGCTTTGTTGATTCATAATTAGTTAGCGTCCCTCTCCCGTCGTCCCTATGTTTGTGACCCCCGAACATCCAAAAGAACGACCCTGCACACCATTTTTCGTTGCTTGAATGGGCCTTTTCATTCAATTGCTTTTGAAGTCCTTCTCATTGTTCGGTCGAAAACTTCCCTTCGGCTTCGAGTCGAAATTTTACCTGTTGCTGCGGCGATAAGGCGTCCGATGAAGACGCACTAAGGGGTATTTGTTGGATCTAGTTGGCCAAAAGTCGTTTATGAAATTTGCTCAGATTTTGAATTAAAGCTCTGCATAATGAATTGAAATAGTTGTGGGGTAGGGTAACCAATATATTTTGGACCCCCTGGGCCATTTTCCTGCAAATTTCCCAGTTTAAATCGAAAAACCAACTCAATCCGCATACCATTTGTAAAGATAGGACTATTCCGCACTTGCATCAACCGTTTGTACATAGAAAATGTGCTTATTTTATCTGAAAATAATTAATTTAATCGGTTCATTCATGCAACCGTTACAACACGTTACACTCAGAAATTGAAGCCGTCAGAAATTTTGCAAATGTAAACAAAAACTTTTTTCAAAATTCTGAACTAAAAGCGTAGAATTTCTTCGGTTTTCCATTGTCAATTGATTGATTAGACTATGGGCAAGCATATTATACAACCAGTGTCGTGGACTTTGTTGCCAAACGATATAAAATGCCGGGGGTCCAAAATATATACTTTGAGGGTCCAAAATTTATTGGTGTGTCCAAAATAATGGAAAACAGTGCTTCAAATTCAACTATTTTCGACGTGTTTTGGATCCTACATGACCGTATGGACATTTTTAACTCGTAGAGGAAGTTTTTCTCTACATTTTGGCATGTTAATTGACTTGGTTACGCTGTGCAATCAATTAATTGGGACAAAAAACTAAAATCACTTCCTTAGGGGGTCCAAAATACGACCGTTACCCTAATGACTCATACATTTTTTCCTCTCGTTCAAGTCTATGCTATAAGCAAGCGATCGTTAAGTAACAATGAGAATTATTGGAGATTCTGCCTGGGGCATTCCGGCTACAAAACACGTCGCCGTTCATCTGCCTAATACGAGCTTCGACGATTCGTTTGTGGGAAGGGCATTCCAAAAAGTTAGACTTATGGTTGCCCCGCGATTTGCGCATACAAATTTTTAGGTATCTTCCTTCACAGGATAGACGTCCTTAACGTGAGAAGAATCTCCACAAATCATGCATTTAGCATCCATGCGGCAGTGTTTGGTACCATGACCCCACTTTTGGCACCGACGGCACTGAATGGGGTTCTGGAAAATTCCTCCAGGTTTCTGGAAATGTTCCCATGTCACACGGATATCTAATATAAGTCTTGCTTTCTCTAAAGCTTCAATATTGTTTAGAGCACTTTTGTTATAGTGAACTAAATAATATTCTTGAGAATGTCCTTTCCGACGAATGCCAGATTGGGTTCTTTTCTTCATAATGATTACTGAGTGGGAAAAATCCAATTAAACAATTTTATTTAATTTTTGATCTCTTGATCGTGAGAGTCCTTTCAAGATGACATTTTCAAAAAATCTGTTTCCAAAATTCCTAAACCAAAAATGCGAAAGATCTCATATTTTGGCCAACTAGATCGTCCAAATACCCCATAGTGCTCCGGCTCTCGGTTCAGGTTCATTTAACCGAGTTATTACCGGTGGTGCGATGCGATCATTTGCGTCAACCGGTATTGTGTGGAGTAGGTAGTCCTGTGCATTTATATTGTTTGCACAAGTGGTTTTGGCCGTTTGACGACGACGACGACGATGATGACGGGTTTCCGATTCGGCTTGGGTGTGCAGTTTCTAACCGATGGCCGATGCGTTTCCAGCCACTGCTGGTTGGTTTATTACCTACTTTACGAAACGACAACAATTACCCACTTCAAAAAAAAATAAAAGTGATACCAATGGAATTTCCAGTTTTGTTGGCTCAGGATCATGTGACGTGTGTATTGTAGGAAAATGATTGCGTCGCGATTTTTGTAGAACGTGGTTTGGCTGTTTGTTGTTGAAATTCGTCGAGGTGGATTGTTGGTCGAATATCAAACCATATGAAGTTGGTTTTTATTGCGATCTCGACCAATGGGTTACAACAGAATTGTAACAGAGTAGTTATACCAAACATCTTCTTCTTCTTGGCATTAACGTCCTCACTGGGACAGAGCCTGCTACTCAGCTTAGTGTTCTTATGAGCACTTCTACAGTTATTAACTGAGAGCTTTTTTGTCTAAGCTGCCATTTTTGCATTCGTATATCGTGTGGCAGGCACGATGATACTCTATGCCCATGGAAGTCAAAGAAATTTCTATTACGAAAAGATCTTGGACCGACCAGGATTCGAACCCAGACACCTTCAGCATGGCTATGCTTTGTAGCCGCGGACTCTAACCACTCGGCTAAGGAAGGCCGCTTATACCAAACATATAACTTATGTAATTTTTCATGAATATAACAAAATTGGTTAATTTTCTAATTGCCCTTGCATAAGCAATTGCTTCCTAATTCCAGGGATTGTATTCTGAGAAAATTAAGAGAATCTCCCACTTATCGCTCTCTATAACAATCATGATCCGCAACGAACCATGAGAACCTGTTTATCATACAGTTTTGATTAGATCGAGGGGATAACATTGTATGATAAAACCCATTTAAACAAGCTCCAATCCTGGGGGACACTATTTCTATCGGATGTTTGGGGATTGTTGATCCTGCCAGTAAGAGCAATTCTCGCTGAAACCAGGCCACCATCAGCACCCATTGTTAGAATTCCAATTTTATGTCACTGACGGTTTTCTCAAATTGGTGGACCCCTCGTACGCCAGCTAGCTAAACAGTATGCGTAAGAGCCCCTTTTTTATACAACTTAGGTATTTCTTCACAAGTTACGTCTCATATTTCCCTTGGAACACAAAGCAAATTTAGTGGCATCGTATAGAGGGAGGATATAGCTTTCATCTGAGATTAAAACAATTTTGGCAGCCATTTGGAATTTGGCCGCCATCTTGAATTGTGTTAGAAAACCCCTTTTTTACCATTAGCGCACCGCTCGTTTAGAATTCTGAGCTCACCATCACAAAGCTGAGAAACTACTGAGTAAGTTAGGCTACAAAAATAGGTGAGCAATGGTATTTATCCTATGAAATGAACGATTTTCTAAATCATGTTCTACGATTTTGACGTATATGGCGAGTGCAATCAATGAAAACATTATTTTTTGTACAAAAAAAGGAATAAGTTTTCAATCGTTGCTGTTATCTTCGAGTCGAGTAAAGAATAAGAGCAATAATTTAAGTGAAAAAATCTGGCGCCCATCTTGGATTTTAACGCCATTTTGATTTTGATCATTCTACTATTGGTTTTTGACGTTGTTATCAATTTTAGAATTTTAAAGCTACCGTATCGCTTTCTCTTCTTGTTCTTATTTTCATGGCGTTACGTCCTTACTGGAACAGAGCCTGCTTAATTCGTTATAAAAACAGATAATTAAATAGAAATTTTCTTTTATAATGCATATTTGGTACCAAGAATGATTCTCCGGTATTTCTTCAAGTTCAGAAATAGCATTCATTCTTTCTTTTATTTGGTCCAAAACCATTGATTGAAATGAACAATCATTTGAACAGGCTGAGACATAATAAGAATGAAAGAATCTGATTGTTGTTCCAATCAATTATGAGGGATGATTAGCACTAATATGGTAAAAACTTATTCAGCCACTTAAAACCAAGATGGCCGCCAGAAATCTTGGAAAATTTTAAAAATCCCTTTAAAGGATAAACTGCTGGAAAAATCCCGAAAAAAATGTTGTAAAAACCCTGTGAAAATTAATTATTTTTAAAGTTATTCGTAGAAGAAATCTTGATGCAATTCTAGGATCGATCTTCCCAGAAAGCCCTAAAGAAATGTATAAAAGTAAGCCTAGAGAAATAAATACATGAAACAATCGTGGAGAAATATGATGTCAGGTCATTAGGCCTGTAGTGTCCGGAGGGAGGAACCGACACATGCAAAGTTAATGGCTCAATCAGCCGAATTGCAACAGGAACAATTTCAGCGCAACTTCATCGCTCGAACAAGACTGGCGTGTCATTTATCTCTTCCCGTTTGCTTAGATTTTCATTGTTACTGAAACGCTTTGCCCTTCTGCCTAGTAATCCTCTCAATCCCTACATTCTCCTCCTGATCTACTCTCATAATAATAAAATCATCTCTTTTATCGACTTGCAACAAAAAATAATTAAAATTATCTTTCATTTATCCCTTGCTGTCCTTGAGTTCTTTCATACTAAAGATACTATACATATATTCCCAAAATGTGATAACTTTTGGTTCAACATCATAATCATCATCATCAGTCCTAATTCCTCATTTCTCACTCCCTATTCCTCATTCCTTACTCCTCATTCCTCATTCCTTACTCTTCATTCTTCATTCCTCACTTCTCACTCATCATTCCTCATTCCTCACTCCTCATTCTTCACTCTTCACTACTTACTCCTCATTCCTCGTTTCTCACTTTTTATTTCTCGATTTTAACCCCTCACTTCTCATTCCTCATTCCTTACTCCGTCTTTCTCATTCCTTACTTTACATTCACCATTATTAACTTTTCATTTCGCATTCCTCACTTCTCACTCCTCATCCCTCATTCCTTACTCCTCATTCCTCACTCTTCACTACTCTTTCCTCATTCATCATTCCTCATTCCTCATTCCTCACTACTCATTTCTTATACCTCACTCTTTACTGCTGAATCCTCACTCCTCACTTTTCATTCCTCATACCTCGTCCCTTGCTTCTCATTCCCAACTCCTTCCTCAATCCTCATTCCTTACTCTTCATTCCTCATTCCGTATTCTTCATTCCTCCTTCCTCACTTCTCATTCCTCACTCTTCATTCCTTACTCCTCATTCCCCATTGCACACTCCTCATTCCTCACTTCTCACTCCTAATTCCTCATTCCTTACATCTCATTTCACATTTTTCATTTCTCAACCCTCAATCCTTACTGTTCATTTCTCACTCTTCACACCTCAATTCTCACTCCTCATTCCTCACACCTCATTCCTCATTCCTTACTACTCATTCTTCATCCCTCACTTCATCGCTCGAAACACTTTACAAGACTGGTGTATTATTCATATTTCTTCCCGTTTGCTTAGTTTTTTATGGTTTATGAGATTTTAACGACACATTCGGCCTAACAAACTTTGGCCTAAAGTACTTCGGCTTAATGACCCAGCACCAGAAATATCTAGTAGAATGAAGAAAGGAGAAAGAAGAAAGAAGAAATATTCCAGGATAATCACTACAGAAATTTTTAATTGTTTGGCTGGAGAAATTAATTATGGAATATGTCAGAAACACATGTTTACTCAAATTTTAAGTGTTTTTCATTGGTACAAGTAAAAACATTTGTTTATGTTTTATGAGATTTTGTCACATACCTTGATTTTAAACTCAAATTTTGGGTGTATTTTGTTTTCTGTGTCCCTCCCAAAATGTCAGATAGGAACAACCCCAGTGTTTTTAAAAAGTGAAACCTCAGTGGAAATTTTGTAGGCGAAGTGAACGTCAAACATAATTAAATGTGTCAAGGTTTAAATTTAAACCAATTTTCAAAATCAAAGTTTAAATATAATAGAGCCTCTATTTGAGCGGGGAAATTTGCCAAAGTAGTAACAAGGACACGGTATGTCGTGTTTTATGATAAAAACAAGATTTTAGGTCCCAATTGATGGAGGAATCATTTGAGAAACCTCTGGAGACTTTCTGGAGGAGTTTTTGCGAAAATTCTAGAACCATTTTTTCTAGTTGTTTCTGTAACGAGCTTAAAAGTTCTGTGAATATTTTTAAAAGTAATTGTTGAAGTATGATCTCAACATGTTTCTGGAATTAAGGGACGCACATCTTGAAAAAATAAACACTGAAGAAACACACAGAATGAAATATTTGAGGAATTTTAAAGAAACTCAAAATGAATTTCAAAAGACTTTCCTAGTAGAAATTTGTCAAAGAGTTTTACTAAACAGTACAAAACAATATGTGATATCGTTTTTACTTTTTGAATGCGAAAGATCTTAGATAATGTTGCGAGACATATGAAGCTCTTTATATTACCAGAATGGGTGGTGTGCAACATCATCTTCAACATATTCAAACATGAACTTTTCTTCTTTTTGTCTTGAAATCTCCTTATAATTAACTTCCCTTGATATTATTCGAAAGCTGGCAACACTGCAATTGCCATCTAAAGCTACAGAATCTGCTATCTAAACTTGGAATAATGCACTGCCATTTTGGGTCATCGCCTGTGGGACCTGTGTTCTGACATTTAGTCTCGGAGCAATTCTATGAATGATCTTTTCCAAAAATCCTAAAGAAATTTCTAAAATTAGGTCTAAAGGAATCCAAAAAAAATCCTAGGGAAATATCTAGAAGAATTCACAGGAATCCCTGAAGAAATTTGAAAGAAAAATCCCAGAATAACCACCAGAAAATTGTTCAAATGTATGGCTGGAGAAATTAATAATGAAATTGATGGAGGAATCTTCGATCTTTTTCGAGAAAACTCTAGAGAAATTCCTAAAGGAATTTATGCAAGAAATTTGTTAAAAAATTCTATGAATTTCTATAAGAAGCCTGGAAATTCTGAAAAAAAGGTTTGGGAAAAGAACCTGAAGTGTTCTTCAACGCTCTGCATGAATTATAAAAAAAAGTTATAGAAAAAGAAAACTTGAAAAGGTAAATTTCTTAACGAATTTAAGGGAAAAACTGTTTGCTATAATATTATCAATGCCAAACAACTGAATGCATGAAAACAAGTACGACGGTGAGCCTCAATGGCTCATGTACAGAAATTTTCATACAAATGTGATTTTAGTGCAAAAAATAATCTCTAAAATAAAAAATCTTTTCGGGGTGAAATTGATCGCTTGTCAGTGCGGTTATTGTTCATTTTGAAAATAACGGTCACTGCGGTTATTGCTCGTTTTGAAATTTCATTTAGGGTCCCTGAATTTTAGAATGTTTGCCAAATTCCTAACAATACAATATATATGGATATTGGTCGGTGTTCATACAGACCGGACTGGATAATATTTTGGCGTTCATAAAATACGTTAAGGACTCTATGAATTCTGAGTTTTACGATGCTTTTTGATAAAGATGTACCATCAAATAAAGACTGGATTCGGAAAAAATGAGACACACAAAAATGATCACCAAAAATTCAATTTTAAATCGGATACTTCTCAAATTCTCAGGGATTAAATAACTATATATTGGCTATGTTTTGGCATAATTTATTTATTGAATTTCCTCCCCAAGCTTAATGCTTGTACATTTCTCATAACACTGAGATCTTGGGCGAGTCCATGCCCATTTTTCTTACACAATTTCTTCAAGTTTTTTTTCAAAGCTTCATCGGTTTTGAATGTTTTTCCGCTTTTCTTCAACTTCTTTTTCATTATCGCCCAAAACAAAGTACCAATCCATTGCAGGCTTAGCGTAATAGCACGAATCGAGATCCGGCCAGAACAGCGTGTGCTCAAGGTGAGAGCGGAGGAAGGACGCATGCCTCTGACCGTTTGTGTTGCCGGTTGTAACG
Organism: Aedes aegypti; assembly: GCF_002204515.2. Classification (NCBI taxonomy): domain Eukaryota; kingdom Metazoa; phylum Arthropoda; class Insecta; order Diptera; family Culicidae; genus Aedes; species Aedes aegypti. Next base: position 15,962 of record NW_018734516.1, read on the forward strand.
AACGGCTTGTTGTACCGTCCACACTCGCAGATCGCCTGCAACAACAGGTACTTCTTCGCGAATTTGTCCATCTTTTTCTTCCGGAAATTTTTCGGAACCACCATACGTGACGTATCGACAAAAAAAACTAGAGGCCGGGGATTTGATTGGTGTCCGCCTTGATGTATGTATCGTCGTCCATGAGGATTGATCAGCCACTCACTGTATGTACAGCTTCCGCGCACGCAATTTGGCCACCGTGTTTTGCTTATCAGTCCGGTTTGGCTGCTTCCTGACCTTAAAAACACGTAGCCCAGCCCGTTTCATGGTCTGCTGGACGAATCTCTTCGACGAATTGACCACGACGATTTTGGCCACGTCTCGGGTAGAAAGGTTCGGGTGATTCTTAAAGTACTGCTATCTTCCGCGCCTGTTCTGGGTATTCCGTTTTCGGCCGCTTCCAGCGCGTCGCTCGATGGCCTTCGTCTCCTGAAACATCTTCACAACGCGGGACCACGGTGGAATGGTGGATTCCAAGCCTTTTGCTGATCCATCTGTGCGACTGACTAGGATTATCGATCACAGCGCCCACACGCAAACAAATTTTGTTGTATAATCTACTGAATCCATGGTAGAATTAAGAACCGCACCAACGATTTTCAACCGACTACAAAAATCTGTTAAGTTTACTATAATTTGGTAACAATCACTGAGCAGTGCAGTAAATGTGACCATGTCCATTAGACTGGCCCAGCTCAGTATGGGAGAAAAATAAAGTTGTACAATTCCTCGGGGCACCCCCCAGAATTATTCCTTAGGGTTGTAGGAAGGCTTCCTGAAAATTACAGCTCATTTGGTCGTTCCATGAGCTGGCGCATTTGAATTGAAGTTAATATGGGATTTCCAGCTCAAACATATGAAAAACAGTACATCATCGACTGTTTGATCCAGGATAATTGTTGATCGCGTTCAATTGAACCCAGAATATTAAAAACACTACTTGATACCATAGCGAACAATATTGTAGAAGGTTGTATCATGATTAAAATTGATAAAGTTGGTGTTTTAACTATCTGAACTAGATCTGCAATACAGCTCTTTATTTCTTCAACTTAGCATGATGGTTACCACTAGGCGCATCATAGCCACCTATGACGCTGGGCGAGCTGCTGCGTAAGGCGCATGCATTAATGTAACTGTACGGGAGTCCTGATCTAAGCCTAACTTTCAACAACTGAAAGGGTAATGAAAATGAGCTTACATCCAGATACAACCTTCTGCAATTATGTTCATTAGGGTATCAACAAGTGTATTTGTCATTCTGGGCCCAATTGAACACGATCAATTAGTATACAGAACAAAACCGTGACAAAGGGTCAATTTTCAATATATTTGAAACGAATATCCCATACAAACTTCAAATTGAATGCGCCAGCTAGTGGCTCAACCAAATGTGTTGAAATTTTGAGAGACCTTTTTTCTTACCCTAAGGCACATATCTAGGGGGTGCCCCGTTGAGTTTTACAACTTTTTTGTTTTAGGGCCAGTCTAATGTCCATAGTAGCCTTGACTACATAGCATTGTATTTCAATCCGTGACACTCACCTTACAACACAGTGTGGTCAAAAGTATAATGCCAAACTTTTCAAATCAAGACTTTTTCTAGTCATAAATATTGCCATTCTGGTTAAATAAACCGAACATTTTTTTTTGTGTAGTGATGTTGACTATGTTTTGGTATTGTTGACAGATTCAAGTAGTCGGTTGAAAATCGTTGGTGCAGTTCTTAATTTTACCATGGATTCAGTAGTTTCTACAATAACATTGATTTCAGTTGAGGAATTTCCTATCACGAAAAGATTCTAGATTGTCTGGGATTCAACCCCAGTATGGGTTTGCTTTATGACCACGAACGTTTCCACTAGGCTAAGCAAGGAGCCCTATTACAATTGTCATAATTAGAAATTGAAGTGTTCAATTGTCGTCTATTTCGCACCTAAATCTGATCGTGACCGAATTCGAATATTTATTGCCTAATTTCTGGTTCGAGGGGTGGACAATGCCTTTGGAGGTCACATTGGAGAGGAAACTTACACTTTCGACAAACCACCAATCGGGCAACACCTCCACCATTTGGGAGAAGCTGATAGTTTTTAGAGGCAACGACATCGAAGTGACTTCTCACGCCCCGATGTCTTGAATGTTGGCTTAGGTGCGCAGCGCACAGACCCTGTATTCCACTGGCTTCCCTGCGGCCGCACGCCGCCTATAGATTAAAATTACTCACCAGCGTCGGGTGTATGTTTTTGTTGGCGGCAAACCGCGCGCTGGTTCATACGCGACAGGCGACATACACGGTCGCTTTAAGTGCCATGCCAGGCGGATTGGAAAATTGGGAACGACTAATTTCGCAACCGCGCCAAGCTAAGCGGAGCCAGGCGGCTGCCTGTTGCGGTCTCTCGCCACACTCCAATGTGTGGAATGGGGGAATGGCCAAATCTCAGCTGCAAGCCTAAATTATGCGGCCGGTGAGATTGTTGGGCGTCGACCAAACCGTTGTGGACCGGTGGACACTGACAGCGGGTGTTCAATTATGAGGGTCTAGCAGCTGCACTGACCTCCAAAATGGGGCTAGATTCGAATGGGGTTAGGATTTGTTGGCTTGTTTGGGTGTTTAGTTTTTGTCGAAGAAACTCGGGGTTAAGTACACTCCCCTGCATAAGTTTGGGTTCACCTCCTCAAAAACATACAAAAGTGTTTTGTCCATAACTCTATGATTGCACGTCTAATTGAAGCTCTCTATGGCGCATTCAAAAGTCAATGAGTTAAACTACAATTTATACGACACTTTCAACTGTTCTGATTGGAAATCATATGCTATGCTTCTGCTTACCTTGGACCGTTATCTGGAATGAAAAAAAAGAATATCATTATTAGTTAGGAATAAGACTGATTCTTACGCAGTATTGTACTGTTAAATAGTATTAACAAGCTGAAATCGTAAAAAGCTATTTTATTCCATATTTGGCAGATTTATCTATCGTTTTCATCTTACATTTCATCCACTAATTGAAAGCTATAAAATGCACGAATTTTACCAAAAAACTTGTCGATATTATTTGAGGCTATATAACAAATTGGCTTATTGATCTTGACTTTATACTACGACTTACTTAAGTTGGCTGTCTTACCGCACCTTCCCCATCATAAAACGATCAACCATCTGTTTCAACAAACTAACAAACTTGATCAAGAAGTTGCAACAAACAACAATTTCCAATCATCGAATCACAACTCCTCCCTTATTGTGTAAATATCCAACCGAAATAAGCTCGCTGCATGGAAGATGATCATCATCAATTTTGCCAACCTACGCGCAGCAGCACGCCAAATAGTTTGTGCCGTTTGTCACACCTCACGATCTCTGAAACCGTTCATTGTTTAGCATCAAAACCTCCCTGAAGTCAATTTCCGTCGTCGTATATTTTCTTCCCAACTCGAACCTCCAGCTCCACCCTCGCAGTTTTTCTTCGTCCATCCAAGTTCTTAAGCCAATTTTGCGCGAGTGGCTTGTTGTTTGAACGAACGCAGCACTTTCCCCGTCCTCTCCGCACCATGGCAGCCCTAAACTTCCGTTCCGAACTTTTAGTTTTTCCAACCCACCCCGTTTTTCCTCCTTCTCTCCATCGTGCCCCTTTGCCCGCTTTACTGCTTATTTTCATTTTGCGCGTTGGGCTATTTTTAGTGCGCCCCGTGTGCTGACCGGTTGCCTAACGCGCTCAAATCTTTCACTGAATTAAATTCAATTCGATTCGCGTAAAAATAAGCATTCCGCTCGCGCCAATAATACGGCAGATGCCGGAGAAGCCGCTCGGCGGAAGGATTAGGGCAATGGATCAGAATTAAGTTCGGTAAGGGGGATTTCTTAAAGTCTTCGCATAGCTTTGATACACTAACCCACTCTTCATGAAATATATAACAAAGAGATTTTCAAAAGTCATATTTATATTGCCTATATTACTCGCTTGAGTGGGACATCACTCTGGACAAATCTGTATGATGATTTTCAGAATGTTATAGAGCTTTTAAGGATACATTGATAAATTCTTAGAGATGAGATAAAGGTGAGTATACCCCAATAGGCATAACTGATGTTAGGTATAAAATACGTTAGGCATAATGGACGTGGTCGAGCTGTGTAGTGGAATACCTATGAGTAAATGTAAATCGAATTTAGTACTACACCCCAACCTCTTTTTACGACCATTATCGGTGGGTCATAAAAAGAATCGGTCGTAAAAAAAATCAGGGTTATAATTATGTTTTTGCAAAATGCAACGTCTAGATGTAGAAATATTGATTCTAGATATTCGGCAAAGTTGAAGCATGGGTTGAGAGCTTTCCAAAATGGCCGTTCAAGTTTCCATATTTTGGTAATAGATGGCAACACTGCTCGATTGTTATTAAAAGAGCCAATTTTATGGGGGTGTGATATGCAAATACCAAAATTTTTTAAAGATAACGATACCGAATGTTCACCAAAGTTGAAGGAAGCGTTGCGTGCTATACAGTCGGCCGTGCCACAAATGTTCGTGTGGCTGGCAACACTGTTTAAGAAGAATAAAGAAAAGATCAAAACCATAAAACTTGAGCGGAATAGAAAAATAGAATGCTTAGCAACATAGCAATACTCTTCTACTGTAATCCAGTTTTTCATGAAGGGTTCAAAATTTTGTCGTAGCTGGCAACACTGCTTAAGTGAAATTTCGTCACCAGGCAGTACAAGTGTTCATGCAACTTTTGTTTTGCGGATATCTCAGGATCCTGATCACTTAGAAAGATGGCGTCTTCGGCAAAGTTGTTCAGTAGCTCAAGGACTATCGTTATTCTAGCCAAGAGATTCGAGATTTTGCCACCAGGCGGCGCTAGTGAGCATAGAATTTGTGTTTTCCGGATAGCTCAGGATCCTGACCACTTATCTTTCTAATTGGCCAGGATCCTGAGATATCCGCAAAACAAATGTTCCATGCTCACTAGCGCCACCTAGTGGCAGAATTCCGCAATTCAATGACCACCATATGTTAGCCCTTGAAACACTGGAAAACAATTTTGCTGAACATCATGACCCTCTGTTTTGAATACTTTTTAAGATACCGTCGTTGGGAGTGAGAATGGGTCAAAAAGGGATATGTACGATTTATTTATTGAATAACTATCGCAATTTAACTCCAATAAACTTCAAATCTGGTGTGTATGTACTTTGATGGTACATTAACAACTGTTCAAAAAAATAAAGAAAAATATTTATTCACAGCGGCACCAGAAGTGAATGAAGAATGATCCAATCTCACCCCATAGAGGGGGTGACATTGGGTCAATGTAATTGAAATAACTTGTTTATGAGAATATTATTGCAAAACCATTCATAGCATAGAAAAATATTGATGAAATATGATGCAAACAAGACGAAAAAATATCTAAGATGTATCACAGGTATGATAAACCCACTTTAAAGAACGATTATACCAAAAAATTTAAGAGGTATGAGAAAAAATATGTAAACCCAATATTTATCGTCAAGTTTGCATATTTTTTCTTGTTTTTCCCTCAAATTGTCTTCAAAGTCTCATCCCCATTTTTATGGCAATGAGGCCTATTCAGTTTCACCAAAGGTGTACTGAAATAGTGATTATTTTAAACCTTCGCAAATAGTTAAATTTCGGTGCGACATTTCACGATCAATACATTTCAGGCAGATATTGACGTCATAATCCCAGTATTTCAGCGATCCAACTCTTTTTTTCTTCCGTGTGATGTTTCTTCAATATTAAAACACTGATAAATGATTAAATTTCAAAAAAAAAATCCATTTGATAAAATTTTACGATGTTGCTGCGCACGAAACACAGGTGCTGGTTTGAGAAGTTGTCAAAATGCGTTGTATTGTTATTCAATGCACGGATTACTAAAGTGGACTTGTTTGATGTTTCTGAGATGCTGTATTTAGAAAGAATAAACACATCTTAATGAAAAAAGAGAACATCCGGCACCGTAAAATGTTCAAAAAGTGGACTTGCAATTTCATTTACTATCGTTCTTGCTTGACCCAATCTCACCCCCATTTTTGATGTTTTGGACACTGTACCGATAAAAATGAAATTTTTGTGGAAAAATCAAATAGATTCCGAAAAATACGTGTGAAGTGTAATGAAAAGACATTCAACCTTCTACTAATATAACGATAGAGGTTTAAAGTACATGCGTGATACTTTGCACAGGAGAAATTTAATGTTGTAAATTTTATCTAGTTTCAACATACAAGTTTATTGATATAGTAAACAAAAACTACTATTTCTAAAAATGTATATTGTGATGAATTACGTGTAATAATATGTTCCCTAACATCTGAATTATTAATTTTAGTAATATTAGCTTTATTAGCTGAAATATTTCATAAATTATATTTTTCCGTTTTGACCGTTTTTTATAAAAACGGTCGTTAATCTGAATTTCGGTCGCCATAAAGTGGTCGTAAAAAGAACCGTCGTTAAAAGGAGGTTGGAGTGTATATAATGACCCATCTGTCCTTACCCTATCATTAACGAACACGGTATAAATAATCAGCAAGTTCGATTGGAAGAATTGATCCCTTGACTCAATTCGAAACACCAATCACAATGATTTGAAGAATTTTAAACTTTGGATTAGTTCTACTCAGTAGTGTCTACTGTCTCTAGTACTTGATACTGAAGTGAAAAGTTGTTGATTTTAAACATCAGTTCTCTTGTATGAAAGCAATCATGAACACCCTTTTCTAACAGATGAGCGAAAATTGAGCATGAGCATGAGCATTGATGACCGTACAATTCGTAGTTGCTACTCCGTGATTGACAAGAATCATCGAAATTGTACAGGGAACCAACAGAAGTAGCTTGGGAGTAGCATACCATCTTCAATGTACATTTTCGAGGACTCTGAAATTAGTAATGTCAATAACGGCGCCGGCCACGTCCTTACGGTCATCGGGGAAGGGAAGGAATGTTAGTGTGACATCCATTGTTACTAAAGACCGAGTATACCTCTGCATCTTCATGGTTGCCACGGGAAGGAGTTTTGTTAGTGGGAGGGCTTAAAAGCTACATGATCAGGATTCACCTTGGTAAGTGATGCGATTCATGTAACCTGTTTGAAAATTATCGATCAATGCGTCGACATCTTAAACATCGAACTATTCAAAGGTTTGAATCTCGAAAATTTATAAAACATGAATAAGCGCTTATGTCAACACTTGAAGTGACGAACTATTCAAAGGTTGTTCAACAAATTAATAAAAAATACATGTTATGATACAAATGTGTTATTAAAAGCATGAAACGAGCTCACCAATTGGTAATCCATCCTCGACTGAACAGTTACAATCGCAGCGTCAATACGTATAAGCAGGAATATAAAATAACCCCGCTGGCGCGCGAGAATGAATCGGACTGCTTGGGTCTTCACAAAGCACTAACGAAGCGAACGATGCCACCGAAAAAACACTCCGATCGCGCGAAATTGAATCGGGCTGCTTGGGTCTTCGCAAAGCATTACCCCAGCGAATGACGCCAGCGAAAAACACTCCGAGCGCGCGACAATCTAACAGATGAGCGAAAATTGAAGGATCAAAACTAGGTCGGGCGGAGACGTTTGTTTTAGCTTTTTTTTTCAATGTAAAACCATGCAATCTTTGATATTGTCAATATTAAACGGTAGTGCAAATCCAAAAGCAGAACTATTGGAATCACCGTGCAGTGAATCAATTGTCAATCAACACGCAACGACAAATACATTGTCCATCACATTCTTTTTGCAACAATCTCATACCGCGACAATAGTTTATCACAACTGGAATAGAATATGACAATGATTGCTCACCGTGTGCGTAACGTTTTTTTTTTCTCGACTTTGCATTACAATTTTCGTGTACATTCGTCGTATTGATAAGCAATGCCATCTTATTAAGTATCAATCATAAAACAAATTTGATTTTGTGTTCGAAATAACTGATTAGGCAAGAGTTGAAACAGTTCCAATCATGTTACCCCTTGTGTTTATCTTGAGATTGTATCTTTTGGATCAGTTGGAATAAACGATTATGAGCGCGCTTGTTTAGTTGATTATTTTGCGTCTGTTTCGATGACAATTTGATTCACTTATTATACTTATGTTCTTACCGTGTATTCTCAATTAAATCTGCCCATCTTTAATATAACAAAATAGGTCATTTTCATTAGTTATTCGCGATTCTCCGTCAAGAAAAAAACGTTTTCGAGAATGTAGGCCGTTTTTATCTCCACTTACTCATTTTTCTTGATTAAAAATCGTGAACAACTAATGGAAATGGCCTATGTTATTATTTTTTTTTGCATTAAACTTGATATAATTCAAAAAATGGCTACTTTTACAGAAGAGATCATGTTAATCATTATGGTTTGGATTCATATTGCATCATCAAAACATATTTATTTTGACAAAAACAAAACAAAATTTTTTAAAATCGACCAAAAGTTGTTCTTAGAAAAACTTTTATCTTAAAAATGTCTCCATCATGAAACTTTGTTCAAACATCCATTTCCTATCATAATTCTATGGTAAAAATTTTGAAGATATTAAACAAAGGGGTTTTGTGTAATTTATAATTTAATGGCTTTGAATATTTTTTCAGTGTATTTTTTTTTCTTAAAGTCCGAATTGTTCGCAACAATTTCATAGAACATTTTACTCTAAAATCAACAATTTCGGAGTTAGATTTTTTAAATAATTTGCATGCAAAAACTTATAGGCCATTTTCAAAAGTTATTCTTGAGTCAAAATGATCGATTTTTGTATGGAAAACACTTATTTCACCATACCAAAAACATGTGCCAAATTTAATCCAAATCGAAGATTATCGAGCTCGATTTTTATTTTTTTCGACTCGTTCTGGATGGAATTCGTCCTAGATCAAAAACGAGATTCCATCGTGTTGAGATCTTTGTCAGAATCTAAACAGATTTCTTGTTTTCGTGAAAAGTTTTGAGGTAACATCCGAAGTAGGGACGTTCCGATACTTCCGATATATCGGAATATCGATATTTTGCTTTCGATATTCGATATTTTGGTATCGATATTTACTATTCAATATATCGGTGATATCGATATTTCCTTCCAATATATCGTAAACTAATATATGGAAAACAATTGTAGGGTTTTAGTATTAGCACAAGCATAAGCATTAGGTATTCGTAAGTGGTACAGCCCTAGATCGCTGTATCAGGGTTGCCTCGTCAGTTACCATAGACAAAGATTTGAGACAAATCTGCCTCTTAAGGTGATTATAAAACGAAGCCAAACTTTGAATTTTCAAATGCACAATACGAGAGTATCTGACAACAGTTCGCGTTGAAAACCGATCAAATTGCTTGCTTGCTAGTGGTGACCAATGGGATAGATTTTTAAGGCGGAGCGCTGTTTGGTTCTCAAGTCTTGTGCTCTTGAAAATTTGAGGTGTGGCTTCGTTCTATAATCACCTTAAACGAAATTGACGCATTTTTCAGCAGTCAAGAATTGCCTTGGCCATGTCCTTGCACAAGCTGAGGGATAGGAAAGAATAATTGACTGGATACCTGTTTACACCCAGCAGAAAACTCGCCTGATTGCTACGCAAAATCTACGTACATACAAATTGTTTTACGTACGTATATGTTAATTGTTGATTAATTAACGATCTGTCATTATCTGGTTGTGTGTACGAGAGTTGCAGAGACCACATGCTATAAGTGAAAACAATTGTAGAATTTTCTCCAATTATAATTCATTTCTTGTATTTAAAAAGCAGTTTCCGTTCGAATTACACTAGAATGTACCTTAACAGAAGATGTTCATGTTAATGTCGATGAAAACAGCAAGAATCTTGAGTATTTAAAGATTTTTTGTAGAATTTTAGGAAACTAAACGGCAAGGCACTAAGCGATATAGGAATTTTGCTCCATTGAAATATATCATATGATATTCCGATATATCGATATTTTGAATCAATATATCGGTGGTATCAATTCTTTGATTCGATAATCATATCGAATCAAATATCGATACTTCGCAATATCGGAACGTCCCTACATCCGAAGGCTTACTTGATCTGATAGATTTACATGGAGTGTTCCATCAAGTTTTTCCTCTTCCATCTTACACTAAGATTTACACTAAGAATTCTTGGTTTTATTTCAGGAATACTGACAAGAATGCAATAGGAATCATTTAATTGAATTGTTAAAGTTCTCATTAAAATTCGTTAATTTCTTTTCTTGGGTGATGTACATCAGCTCATCAATTTAATTCCTTAAAGAATATTCTTGTAGATATATGAAAACACCAAGAACTTTCATGGGGTTCTTACGAACATTGTTACAGGCATCGCTAGTGAAATTCTTTTAATGTAGATTCTTACTTTTCGAGGAATTTTTCAGTGCTTTTTTTGAAGAGTCTGGTACAGAATTCTGAAGGTTGTTTCCAGCAGATTACAATGGAAACTTTTTTTTATGCCGAAAAATTACTTCAATAAAGATATCTTCCAGACGTTCATCTATGAACAACTTTTGATTCAAGAGTCTTGAAGTCCAAAAATTCCACCAAATATTATTTTCAAGAATTCTTTAGTATTTTTTAACAGAAATCATATCAAGATTTTTTTTTAGTTTGAACAGGATTTGTTTGTTGACAATTGATTCACTGCTTAGAAACTTGAGCCCTTTCATGAAGAACCATCAAATATTCCTTCTCTCATTCAAAAGTTACTCTAAGAATTCCAGGTTTTATTTCAGAAATACTGACAAGAATGTTGCAGGAATCATTTTGATGACTTGTTAGAGTTCAAGATTCATCCAATTTTTACTTGGGTTTTTCACGACAATTCATTTGAAGCTATTCCGGTTAAATCTCTCGAGATTCTGTCGTGGATTACACCAACAATTCTTGATGAAAGATATCCCTAGATTGAGAGATGAGCCAGCCAAGGGCAGCAATTTTTTTAAGTTAAGCGAATTATCTATCTATCTATATCCCTAGATTCCTTCAAAAATTCGTCTACATAATCACCTAAAACATCTCCAGGATTTTTTTCTCTTACGAAACTTCTAACAGGCATTTCTACTTATTCATTTTTTTAATCTACACAATTAACTTTTCCACTATTGATTTCTGATGGATGTTTCCAGCAGTTTTCAATGGTAACATGCTTATAACGAGAAATTACTTAAATAAAGCGAGTAATAATCTTCCAGGCGTTCTTTTACGAACAACTCCTGAATTCTCGGATTATTAAGAGTTATTTTTTTCTAGGATTTTATGAGAATTCTTACAGACATCATACTAAAAGTTTTCGTGGTTTTAAGAAGGTGTTCATTTCGTGAATTCCCCGAGAAAACTTTTCAACTATTCCTTCAGAAATTTCTTCAGGGGTTCTTACAGTAATTCATTCAGTCATTCCGGGCATATCGTTTGAAATCACCTCATATATTCTTCCTGGGATTTCTCCAATATGTTTGCAGCAAATTAAAATATAACTGGTATTCCATAACAAAAAAATATTCAAGGATCCGTAATAAAAAATCAAATAGAAAATTTCTTCCGATATCTTTCTCGGATCGCACCAGAAGGTACTCAGGAACTACTGGGCGAATTGTTGTAGGAAATTTTCATTAAAAATATGTAGGGGAATTTCTCTTTCAAGAGGCATTTGGGCATTTTTTGAATAAATCTATTGTAGAACTCTACAAGTGATTTCAATGGGAATATTCTGATGATTTTTTGAACATATCTTGTGGCTTATTTCTTTCTGGGTTTTATTGGCTCTACCAGTCTATAAGCAGCAAAAATTACTTTTGCTTCAACATTCCAACGTTTCGGCGTCTTCTTTCGCCTTCTTCAAGGATTGACTCCATTGTGATCGACTCGACTTATAAAATAGGCCCCTTACTGAATTTCTTCAAAACGATTGTTGATTTTAGATAATCATTGCTATATTCATTTCTACCAAGCTTTTGATGTAACTCAAATAGTTTACTTGGCTAGATACAGATCATAGTCAAACGAACACTTCTTGTATCTTACACCTGTGGATTCATATTGTGCTTTACTTGAATTGATTGTGAGTGAGCGTGAACTACAATTTAATTGTTTAATTAAAGTTGGACCGGACGATTGTAATGATTACATTTCGTATTTGTGTGCTGATCACTGAAAAATTTATGGAAGGAGCAATAATTCGACCATTGATTCCTCTCCAAACCAAACACCATTTCGAGGAAAACGAATGTTTTGATATATAATATAATTTATTTCAAAATGCATTTATGAGATTTCAAGTATGTACGGTAATCTGTATTTATTTGGCTTTACGTAGACCGAACAGAATCACTGTATGACAGGAATAAGTGGGTATACAGTCGACTCTCCACATCTCGATGTTCTACATCTCGATATCTCTCCCAATGTCGATGATTGCTTCGGTCCCTTCATTCTGCATACGATTTCTCTCTCCATATCTCGATATCCTCCTTATCTCGATATCTCCATATCTCGATGTGTTCCTGTCGATTTTTCGTTCTCAATTTTCTCTCCATATGTCGATATAAACATTATCAAAGGTGACTAGACCAGATTTAAATGACTCAGAACAATTTGGAAACTCGAAATGAAGTTTTTTTGTTCATTATTTTCCTAGTAACGGTGTGATTTTCAATCTAGTGTTCATTAAATTCATGTTCTTTGTCTCGATCTCTCCCTTTCTCGATGGTCCCTTCGATATCAAGATGTGGAGAGGCGACTGTATTACAATCTTATGAAATATAAATCTTGAAGAGACAGTCTCTTGATTTGGAACTAAACCATCGTATTTCCTATATTTGCTGCAACAACATGAGAGGAGGGAAGTTTGGGTAGGATACATACGAAGTGCCTTCACTGAAATAGAGGGCTGTGTTACCAATAGATAGACGGAAATCATGTTTGGATCTATTTTCAATATATATATAATTTACTTACATTCGTCAAATAACGCATGGGTAATAATTTACCTAAGTCGTGGATTTTTTGCATGACAAACAGTGTCACTGGCTAAGCATTTCTGACCCACGGTTTACTGAGGTTGAAAGATAATTCTGATGATCAAAAGAGTCAAAGATCTAGACGAATAATCGATCCAAGAGCTCTAAGGTAATATCTTGCTATTCGATCCCTATCTCACTCAGATGATCAAAAGATGAGATAAAATGTAATGCCTGCACAGAAGTGTTCATTCAAATATTACGTAACGCAAAATTTTCCAATTTTAGAACTCCTCGCTCCCCCACGTAACAGCTTAAATTAAATTTTTGTATGGACCATAACACTATGTAAGAACCCCCTCCCTCCCCCTGTCCCGTTACGTAATATTTGAACGATGACGAACATGTAGTTACATTTGTAACGTTCCCACAACTACTTGTTTGGGGAACGTCACTTTTTGAGCCCTACGGAATGACGAGGTTTCGTATTGAATGTTGGGGTCCTCAAGTAATTCCCGTAAATGATTATATTTTGTTAAACCTGATTACTATTAGTAAACAGTTGCACAAGTTCTGTCTTCATAGCTGAGTTTCGGTCTAGGATTCCAACTCCTACCAGGCACCTTATGCTGAATCGACCGCTTTGGAATTAACAACAGATATCAACTGTTTGAACACGTCACAAACCGTGTGCTTTTTTGGAGTATTTAAAGTTTATACATTTGTAAGGTTCCAGTAAATTAGTTTAGGGAATGTTACACATTATTAAGTGATTTAACGCAAATGGACAAACATTCAACAATTAACATTTATTGTAACAATAATAAACGTAACAAAGTCTAGGCAGAATCTCTAGAGGATCCCTGAAGAGAATCCCTGAAGTTTTCCCTCGAGGAATCTGTGAAAGAATTTATTTTAGAATTTACTACAAGAAGCAAAAGGAAAAAAAATATTTCAGCGACCATTTTGCTTGATAAAAAGTTTTTTTTTCCATTAGATATAGATACTTTCTAGAGACTTGCATTTGAATAGTGATCATGTCTCAAAAAAGAAATTTGTAGATTCGAATGGCCTCGATATACTCAAACTCACACATAAATGACACCGAATATCGTCTAGTACAGTTTCAAACTGCTCAGCATTCGCTTGAGAAGTCTTACTCGTGTCACAATAGCCACGAATTTGCCACAAACACCCTTTTTGCACAAGGGGGGATTAGCTGTGTACCTGCAAATGGATTAGTCGATATCGGTTTGTATCGCGTTCATGACTATTTCATTCACGAGGGCTCTTCAGGTAACAGCTATATGTACGTGTATGTCATGTGACGTTTTACAACCTAGCTACTGTACTGTACTGTTTGTGACTTGTGTACCGAAGGGTTTTGTTTCCATTTGGAACAGGCTTGAAGTTTTGTTGCTACAGGTGTGCGCGCATTTTCGAGTGCTTGCATGCAGCAGTTAACCGGCTTCTCGATTGAGGTGATTAGAATTGGTACTTTACGATGAAGTACCGATTATGGGCTGTGGTGGCGCGTAGTTTCCACCGAGGTAGTGTGATCAAATGACGCTCAATTTTCTCAGAAATGAAATGAGATAATCACTGGTAACACGGTGATTTTTGACAAACAAAAAACTCTGTATCATAGATCACAAATGCCGACAAGATTACTTTTCTGATATGTTTTTTATATAACCAGCTGTCATCAAAGATGTACCGTTATTGGTTAAAATAAAGAACATTTTATGAAATTTTCTCCAAATAAAACAAGAATATAACAAATCCTGCAATAATTATAACAAAACAATTACAGCTTGTGTTCCAAGGATGTTTCAAAATAACAAAATTATTGCATAATTTGTTTACAACAAACGTACAAATGTCATGTCAAAATTATAACACATGTTGTTATAAATCTGTTACAAAAAATGTTTAAAATGAAGCAATCTTATTGCAAAATTATATCAAATTTTGTTATTTATTAATGCTGTTTACAGAAATGTGTTATAATCTAGCCAAGACCACTCATAATTTGGAAATCAATCGTAGTCACGTAGCGCCCATCTCGGCCTCTGTAATGCGCGATGTTGAATCAAAACGACACGGTGCATTTTCGCGGAAAATTGCCAGTCAAGTCACGAGAAAGTGCACCCTCCCCCCCGTGAGATTGGCATCACTCATGTTTTTCTGCACGATAGATCAACCCGTGGTGACACTGCGCGAGCGTTTGACGCCACTGGTAAGCGGCAAGTCAAAAAAAAAAAGTGGCAGCAAATCTTCGAGATAAAAATCTACACGTTTAAATCGCGCGCATCTCTTGTTTAAGTCGTCGACGGCTGTAGATTAGGGTGCGGTTTATTTGGAAAGGTACTGTTGTTATAATTTTAGACAAAATTGATGTTCTAAAAACGTTACATAAATTCAATTTAAAACAGAATTATGCTGGAAAACTTAAAATTAGTTGAAAAATAATAAAGTTTATAACACCACTAAATCCTATCATTTTTGGGTAATACTTTGAGGTTTCTTTTTTTTATGTAATTTGAATTCAGAAGAGCAAACAAATTTTTGGTTTTGAGAACTTTCATAAATAAAGCCTCACCCTACTGCAGATTTACCATTTCTTTCAGTTTTTTTTTTTCCAAGAAGCCCGACTCAGTCAGCGCCACATAGCACACGCCGTATGCATTAAGTGCGTCTCGGTCGGTCACTTGGGCAAGGGGGGGCATCCTCGAAGAAATTAACTTTTGACAGTGCGCGAGTTGTGGCGTATCAAAATAACGGACACCGAACACAACACCAGCCGTGACGCGCGATTCTGTCTCACGTCTCGCCGCTTGGCTTACAGATACAGCAGCGGGGACGCACAGAGATCTTTGCGATCTGCCAAAGTGCCGTTGGTTGCAGTCAGCGTTGGTTGGCCAAAAGTTCACAACTCTAGGACGAGGAGGTCGAAGGAAACGAGTTTGCTGGCTGGTGGAGTCTGCGGAGATTGATGCAGCCAGTTGTCGTTTGGCGGAGTGTATAATCCATCAAAGTTATATTCTATTTTGAGATTCGGCGAAATTTAAATATAACGACGAGAATTTAAAATTATCGTCACGTCTACCGGTCGTAGGAAACAGATATGATGATGGCCAATAACTCTAGTTTTGTAAGCTTTATTCATTTGAATTTAGTTTCTATGAAATAGAGGACAACCCAGTCATCTATTGGAAAACTGAACTGAAATCTACTCTATAAGCAATTTGATTGAACAAAACTGGACTAAACTGGACTTCGAGTCGACGATACTGAAGACGGCCTTACAGTTGAGGTCGAAATACGCGTATCTGTCAAAGGATACAAACTCTAGTGGAATGAAATGGTATAGTACTAAATTCGGTTTTTCATTTACTTACGTCATCCATGCTAAAGGTGAATGTGCGTACCGCAGTGAATGTTAATCAAGTCTAATTTTGCGTGTAACACTTATTAGCAGTAAAACTGGTCAACCCCAACAGACGATGCCAGTTGTGGATGTTAGATTAAAAATCAATTATCGCTTTCTCGCACTGATTGGTCGTCATAAAAAACGGCTCATCTAGTTGTTGGCCAGCAACCATCAGCTGCAATTGGAAATTCGAAAATCAGACAATAATTGAATGAACAGAGTGGTGGCGTCGACGTCGTCGTCGTCATAATCGTTGGATCGAGCACTAAATCTATCAATTGCTGCAGCAGCAGAGCTTCATCAGCCGAGTGCAATCAATTGTACACAGCCATTAAAAAGTGCAACAATTTAACTGCTCCTGCTACTTTCCTCATCCCCCTTCCTTTTGTCAGATGCGGTTAACATTTCGAGTTTCGAGCCACCGCACTTCTTTAATTGAGCTTCATTAGAGAGCTGCAAGATCTTCTTCGCGATCCATCCGTAACAACTGCCGCCGGATTCGGGGTGGTTTTATTTTCCCTGCTCTACCAATTGCATCGCAAGAAGCATATCCTCCGGGCCTTTTGTTGGGTAGACCTGTGCGCCGACATATTTTTTTCGGCGTTAACAAATTTCGGCGGCATAAATATATCGGCGTGGAGAAAATTTGAATTGAATAATGTTCAAATAGGGTTTCAATGCTAGTAATGGACCCCTTAGTAGCTGAAATTCATTCTAGACGCTTTCCTGCAATGATATCTCAGACGCATATACGTTTTGTGGAGTCTAACAACAAATTCAATGTCTTCACTTCGTAGTACGTCTATGGAACATACAAAATCATTCGATTTTTTCAGCGAAATATGCATTTGAAAAACTGTTGTCCGAATGCCTATTATGGACCCTCCCGGGGTCCATAATAGGATTGTTTACAAATTTGACGTTGCGTATTATGGACCCTCCATTTGATTCCCATGTAATCCGGCTCGCTGCCGACGAGCCTATTATGGACCCACCTGGAAATGCGTATTATGGACCCTCTTGTGTGGTTTCATTTACAAAATTGTTCAAATATCTGTATTTATGCGTCTCAAACCAAATATTTTGCCTGAAACTGCTGACTAACAATGTAATCGAAGTTCCCCCGGTGGATTTTCATAGGAATAAAGTTGCTTTGAGTGTTAATTTTATGTTTTTCTGTAGGGGGTCCATAATACGCAAAGGGTCCATAACCGGCATCGACTCCCTATATAAATGATGAAACCGTTTATTCCAAAGTAAAAATATATTTATAATAATACACTAATTGCAAATATTTTCGTATATCCGTGAAAATATCGAGGAATCTCTGTAAGAATGTAGTTTCTGCAAAAAATATGGAAGAGATCGGAGAAAGTCTTGCAGGAATATTTGGAGCATTTCTTCTAGAATCCTGTGGAGTATTTACTGAAGAAATCATTGGAGATTTTTTTTGCAGGGCTGCATGGCGAAATTCTTGGAAGCATTTTGGAGAAATCCGAGAATAAACATTGGCGTAGCTAGGATTTTTTTCTAGAGGAGGATTAGCGGGGCTCAGCAAATTCCGGTTTACAGAACTAAAGTCGGTCGCAATAATCACGATTTTCACAAATTTCGTGATTTACATAGATTTGTATTGACTTTATTTTTTATTATTTTGTCTCATATCGCTACACATTATATAAAAAAATCCTATTTTCAGTACGGACAATAGTCCTTCTTTGCCTAATACAGTAAAAAAATCCTTCAAGAATTCTTCCAAACAACTCACGAGGATTATCTCTTATGATTCTTCGACGAATTTTTCAGGTATTCAACTGTATGTTTTTAAGAGATTCCTCTTACCACGGCGAATTCTTCATGAATGACTTCTGTACTTTTCATTGCTTTTTTATCTTTATTAACGAGATTTTTGGCCCTGGGCTAGTTCATCTCAGAACCAACGGCTTTACTTCCCTTTCGAAGGAAGTCGTCACCAGGGTAGACAATCGTCACCGTCAAATGGAAAAAGTCGTCGACGAAACTAAAAAAAATCGTCATCGTCACTCAACCAGCGTTGGATGACGATTTTCTGTAGTGGTCCGCCTCAAAGGCTCGGCGTCATGACGAGCAAATAAGCCTCCTTCATTATGGTCGAATCTTCGTTCGAGAGCTCTGAGCCGACTAAAAATATGAACCGTAGCGTCGATAGACTATGAGCCTTTTTGAAAAAATAAAATAAAAACAAAACATTGAACAAACGATCTCTGAATCGTCAACGTCACGCCCTTGCCAACAAAGCTGTTGTTGAAGCTTGAGGAGTAGGGCGATTCAAATTTTAAAAATGTTTGAAAATCCCATCTCCTATATGCTTCTTACCATCCTTACCATAAAAATAGTGTTCTGTGAAATTTTCAGCTTTCTAGGTGGTGATTTAAAGGTGGCCCAAAAACAATGTAGGTTTATGTGGAAATTACTATGGAGAAATTTTGAGAAATGTTCCAAACACTCTAGTACTGTAATGTAAGTAGAAATTTATCATTCTATATTGAAAACTCATTCTTGAAACCTTAATGAAGGATGTTGCTGAAGAAACAAATCCCTTTTGAGCTAATTTTGTTTGGAATTTTTGTACATGTTTGCAGGGCTATAATCCCATATTAAGCTCAATAATAGCAAACAAACTCATGAATATCTCTTCTGCTATCCGTCGGATTGAATTTCTTTCTTCAGCAAATTTATTTATTATGGTTTGAAGAATAAGTTTTTACTATGGGATAATAAGTTTCTACTTACTTTACAGTACTAGCGTGTTTGGAATATATCTCAAAATTTCTCCATAGTAATTTCCATACAAACCTACATTGTCTTTGGGCCACCTTTAAATCACCACCTAGGAAGCTGAAAATTTCACAGAACACTATTTTTATGGTAAGGATGGTAAGGAATATATGGGAAATTGGATTCTCAAACATTATTAAATTTTGAACTGCCCTATTGAGGAGTTGTTGTTAAATCGTCAATACAAGCGTGAGTTCTACTAACCACTACATCAGGCCCGTCCCCACTTTATGATTTTACCAGTTTTCTTTGAGTTCTTTCTGGAAATTCCACGGAAAATTATTCCCGTTTTTGACAGATCTTAAACAGCTTTCTCGAAGTATCCCAATCAAATTGCTTAAAAATCATTGCTAAACATTTCTGCAGAAAAATCCTCCACGTACTTATTACATATAAATCTCAATTCTTAGTTTAAAATATCATGCATTCGGTCATTAACAATTCGTTTTTGATTCTCAGGAATAACTGAGAATTCCTCTCTAAGACATAGTACAAGAAATTCTGGGAGTCTCACCTAAATTGTCGGTGGTTCCAAGGAGAATCAGAGAGGTAGCCAACCGTTTTTCCAACTTTGCCTTTGAAGTTCTTGCTAAAGTTTCTCCTTAGATTGCTTCAACAAGATTTTCAGATAATCTCACGGAATATTTTCTAAGATTGCTTGAAAAATTCGAAGCAAAAAATCTTCAAGACTTCCCGTCAAGAACATTAGATAATTATATCAGGTGTTACTCTAAAGGGTTCCTCCTAATATTCCTCAAGATTTTAATAAGCAAAAAGGCCTCAATTGGGGAAATGTTCTTAGCGATTTCGCATAGAAGCTATCCGCAGATCTATCTGCATTTTTCACAGAAAGTTCTTCAAGTAGTTTTTTTAGATTTCTCTAGAAATCAATTTAATGTTGCTCCCCGAATACTCTCTCAGAAATTAAACATTTTAAAATTTCTTCAAAAATGCCTACCAAAGAAAATGTTTATTAAATTCAAACATTCCTGTGAAAGTAGAAACTTTCAACTATTTTTTTTTCAAAAACTCTTTCGCGAAAATACTCAAAAATTTAGCAAACTTGTTCAAGAATTCCTTCAGAGAATTATATTATTCTTTTCTTTGGGATGTCTTCCTAGGATTGTTCCAAAAAATTAACCTCCATATATTTGAAATTTTTTTTTACAAATTGCTCTATCAATCACTCGATATTCATTCCCAATTTATATCAGATTTGTAAAGAAGCAAATTTAAAAAAAAATGTTGGATAGTTTCAGCTTTATTTGAATTTGGAAAAACTTACTAAATTCCCGACGAAAAATTCCAATATTCACAGGATTTCGTCTGAACTTCTTGACGAAATGCCTGACGTTATACCTCACAGGAAAGCTTAATGGGTTTGTGTAGCGTTTACTACAAAAAATATTGTTCTCTTTTCTTCGTCTAAAATGCTGGACTGTTAAATCGGATGGAATTGTACAGAAGGTTTTTGTATCTAACATCTTAGAAAATGTTTTGCATGAACTTCGAAGTTTCATGACACAGATTTTTGTAGGAATCATTATTTTCCTAATTGCAGAAATTCCACAAAAATTTTTTGGAGAGTCTATTTTTAATTATTTTGTAGAAGTTAAGGCAACGGCAATACATAGCTTTTCAACTTGTTGCCTACTAATCTTTCCCGTGATGTACCTTTCAGCTCTTAAATTTTAAAGTTTCAACAAAAGAGTGATGGGATGTACCTAATAGCTCTTAAATTTTAAGATTCTTCCAAAAAAGATTAGGTAATTATGATTATACCTAGTTTAAATATATAATGTGTGCTAACGATAGTTTTCTTATAATCGAGTCTAGTACACGACACTGAAGACGGCCTTACAGTTGAGGTCGAAATACGCGTATCTGTCAAAAGGTACAAACTATAGTGGAATTAAATGGTATAGTACTAAATTCGTTTTTTTTTTTTATCTATTTAGAAGTTAAACGCCTAAAATATTAACGGTATTCGTAGTGTAAGATTGTACTGAATTTAAATCTTGGAGGATTTTTTGCATTACTTTCATTATTAGTTGAGGTATTCCTGAAGGACTTTCTTCATTTATTTTTGGAGTTTCAAAAGATTTTAGTACGAAGTTTTCCAAGCGTTATGCGAAGGTAGGAGGAACAACAATTATAAGTGGATTTTCTAATAAATTTTTCGATAAAGCTATTCGAAGAAATTTTCACGGAAATTCTCAGTATGAGATTTGACAGAAAGAACAAATGCTTGGAAAAATTGTCAGGAAAAATTTAAACTTTCGAAAGGTTTAGTACTTTTTTAAACTTGGAACATATTTGAATCAATTTGTGGATAAAAAATATACATAGAAGTATGAAAAAATCTTACATAATAATTTGACTTATTCTCAAGAGTTTTGAAGAAAAAGTTCTGAAGCCACCTTTCGATATTACTTGAGAAATTTGATATTCTTATACTGAAACTTATATTGAAAATAAGGGTTGTAGGACATTTCCCAGAAAGTCAAACCCCAGAACGACATTCCCCAGAATGACGTTCCCCAGAAACCCATTCCCCAGAATGGGACATTTCCCAGAAATCCATTCCCCAGAATGGGACATTCCCCAGAAAACCATTCCCCAGAATAGGACATTCCCCAGAATCGTTTTTATACGTTTTTAAAGAGTGGAAAAAATCAATTTGGTTATTTAGATTTTTTCCCGTTAAAAAATGTACCCTCTCAATTGATTCGAATTCCAAGAAGCTTCGAATTTCGAACACAGAGGTCAATTTAGCCAAAATATTATTTTATCAATATCATTATTATGGATCTCAAGCGAATAAAATCGGAATTGAGTTCTGCTTCCCTTGTCTCAGGCAAACCATCTAAGGGGCCGTACATAAACCACTTGGTCATCTATGGGGGGTATGTTTGGTCAAAGACCACATCCCATACGAATTTCAAAACGTTTATACGGACAAAAGATCACGAAGGGGAGAAGAGGACAACGTGGTTCACCGGCATACCCAACCAAAATTTCAATGGGAAAATACTGTTTAACAGTTTTCCATCTACTTCACATGATTGTGCTACTGACGTTTCCCTGAATATCATTTCCTCGAATGCCACCTCTCCGAATAACTCGTTTCCCCGAAAAGTGATGCAGTTCAAACAGGTGCAAAAATAGTCTTTAAGGACACGGTGCTGAACTAGAATGAATGATATGCAATTAAAAGAAGAGGATAATATAGGTTATAACATCTTGCCAAAATGTCGATGATGGTGAAACTCGAAAGAACCGCCAATCAAGTGAAGAAGGGTGCATATCAGATGACCGGTTCGTTCACCACTTGAAACACAAAAAGTTAACACAATTATAAGAACTAAAACTTTTCGGGAACTAGGCTATTCGGGGAAACGGGTTTTTTGGGGCACTGGCGTTCGTGGAAACGACTTTTGGGGAACCGATTATGATCAAACTTGACCCAAGCTATTGGATTTTATTCCAAAGTTATTCTTCCTTCTTTCAAAATTGGCTGTTCTTTCTAATTGTATTTTCAAAGGGTGATTTGTATACTGTAATATTCCTTATATGTACAAAATAAATTGATGGCATTTGGTTTTTCTGCTTTCATAGCATATTCTCCCTTCTTTTGAACATATGCTGTTCTTCCTAGGTTTATTGTCTTCATAATTATGTAGATTAATGGAACGCAATTACACTAGAATTCTCGTGTCTTTGAAAATATCCGTTTACAGCAAAACTTAAAAGCTACAAAATATCGTAGTCTGTGTGCACTAGGGTGGCCCATAATAGACAGCAATAATAAGATTGTACGACATTTCCCAGAATGACGTTCCCCAGAACGACATTCCCCAGAACGCCATTCCCCAGAATTGGACATTCCCCAGAAATCCATTCCCCAGAATGGGACATTCCCCAGAAAACCATTCCCCAGAATGAGACATTCCCCAGAAAAAAATAAGAAGAGATCTTTAAGGTGTTCAAATCCAGGAAAATGGTAAATAGTAAATAGTGAATGCATCTAACTCGAAAATTCGAGGAAAACCATAATTTTCATAGGTAAAACATTTGCGTTTTGTTTTTTTTCTTATTTTTAACGGTAGGACTTTCGGTTTGTTGCAGTCTTTCATTTATTGAATGGAGAATCTTTAAATCAAAAATTCTTTAAAATTAACCACCTATGGTCGGAAATGTAATTCGAACCATTTGGACGATTTTTATATTTTATGATGATTTTCTCGTCGAAAAAGTTAAAATTTAGCGTGACATAATATGTGTACCATCCCTAATTATTTAGACAATAAACCTAGGAAGAACAGCATATGTTCAAAAGAAGGGAGAATATGCCATGAAAGCCGAAAAACAAATTCCATTAATTTACTTTGTGACATATTACACTACACCAATCTCCCTTTGAAAGTACAATTAGAAAGAACAGCCAATTTTAAAAGAAGGAAGAATAACTATGAAAACAAAAAAACAATAGCTTGGATCAAGTTTGATCATAAAACACAGTATGGCATATGTAAGAACAGCTTATGTTAAACGATTGATCTACTTTTCCCGACATTCGTTCCCCAAATGTCGTTTCCCCGAACGCCAGTTCCCAGAATGCCAGTGCCCCGAACAACCCGTTTACCCGAACAACCCGTTTCCCCGAATAGCCTAGTTTCCGAAAAGTTTTTAGCTCTTATAATTATCATAACTTTTGTGTTTCGATGTGGTAACGAACCGGTCATCAAATATGCACCCTTCTTCACTTGATTCGCGGTTCTTTCGAGTTTCACCATCATTGGCATTTTTGGCAAGATATATTTAGTCGAGGATGACGTTCCCAAATGTCGTTTCCCCGAACGCCAGTTCCCAGAATGCCAGTGCCCCGAACAACCCGTTTACCCGAACAACCCGTTTCCCCGAATAGCCTAGTTTCCGAAAAGTTTTTAGCTCTTATAATTATCATAACTTTTGTGTTTCGAGGTGGTAACGAACCGGTCATCAAATATGCACCCTTCTTCACTTGATTCGCGGTTCTTTCGAGTTTCACCATCATTGGCATTTTTGGCAAGATATATTTAGTCGAGGATGACGTTCAAATCTATATTATCTTCTTCTTTTAATTGTTAATCATTCATTCTAGTTCAGCACCCAGTCCTTAAAGACTATTCTTGCACCTGTTTGAACTGCATCACTATTCGGGGAAACGGGTCATTCGGCGAGGTGGCATTCAGGGAAATGATATTCAGAGAAACGACAGTAGCACAATTATGAAATTAATTAAGACACAATTAAGAAAATTCTTAAACAGCATTTTCCTCCTAAGATTATGGTTGGGTTTGCCGATGAACCACTTAGCCACAAAATCACCTCTTTCCCCCTTCGTGATTTTTTGACCGTACAAACTTTTTGAAATTTGTATGCCACACCCCCCCCCCCCCCCCCCCCTTCCATAGAAGACCAAGTGATTTATGGACGGCAGCTTAGATGGTTTGCCTGAGAAAAAGGAAGCAAACACTCGCCGTTCAAAAGATTTTTTAACTCAATTCCGATTTTATTCGCTTGAGATCCATAATAATGAATTTAATAAAATAATATTTTGGGTGAATTGACGTCTGTGTCCGGAATTCGAAGCTTCTGGAATTCGAATCAATTCGGTAGGTACATTTATGAACGACAAAAAAACTAAACTAGCAATTTTTTTCCACTCTTTACAAACGTATAAAACCCATTCTGGGGAATGGTTTTCTGGGGAATGTCCCATTTTGGGGAATGGATTTCTGGGAAATGTCCCATTCTGGGGAATGGGTTTCTGGGGAACGTCATTCTGGGGAATGTCGTTCTGGGGTTTGACTTTCTGGGAAATGAACATTTGAACAGAATCCATCAAATCTAAGGAGAGGCTAAACGAGCTTGAAGTTTGTAAGGATAAAATCGTCAAAATATATGAAAATAGTCCAAACGGTTCGAATTACATTTCCGACCATAGGTGACCACACCATTTACCTAGATTTTAGCACCCCAAAAATCACTTTTTATGTTTTTCTGGGGAATGTCCCATTCTGGGGAATGGATTTCTGGGGAATGTCCCATTCTGGGGAATGGCGTTCTGGGGAATGTCGTTCTGGGGAACGTCATTCTGGGAAATGTCGTACAATCGAAAATAAGTTAATCTAAAAAATGTAAAGCATAATAAGTTTTCTTGGGAAAATGTAGTTCAAAGGGGTGTAGGTCGTAAGGCTGAATGCCGTTAGGCCGAAAAGGTAATTAAGCCGAAGGGGCCGAAGGGGCCCAGATAGCCGTAGCGGTAAACGCGCAGCTATTCAGCATGACCGTGCTGAGGGTCGTGGGTTCGAATCCCACTGGTCGAGGATCTTTTCGTATAGGAAATTTTTCTCGATTCCCAGGGCATAGAGTATCATCGTACCTGCCACACGATATACGCATGCAAAAATGGTCAATCGGCAAAGAAAGCTCTCAGTTAATAACTGTGGAAGTGCTCATAAGAACACTAATCTGAGAGCAGGCTTTGTCCCAGTTGGGACGTAACGCCAGAAAGAAGAAAAGAAGGTCGTTAGACCGAAATAACATTTTATCATTTAGTACTATTTCACATGGCTAACACATTCATCATCAGTGTTTTTTCCTTCTTTTAAATAAAAGCTGTTCTTTCTAGTTGTATTTCACAGCAGATATTGTGGGCTTCAAGGTAATGCAAATTACCCGATTGTATCTCATTTGCCAGAAAACAATTTGCCAGAATCAATTCGCCAGAATGATTTTTGCCAGAAAACCATTTGCCAGAAAGTATCATTCGCCAGAAAGCCATTCCCCAGAATGGACCATTTGCCAGAAAACCATTCCCCAGAATCATTTTTTGTTTTTGTTTATTTTCAACCTTGATAGACAAATTTATAGAAAATTTAAGGCTATGAAATTTTTTGATGCTTGCTTGACTTGAGATGACATAATTTTGTTTACATAACTTTCATTGCTTCTGCTAGCTTCAGGCAGCAAAACACCTTTTCAGTACAAATATGAAGAACAGTCAATGATGTAAAGAAGGGAAAATCGCCTATGAACCGAGTCCTTGTATTTGTAAGCCCCGAAGAACAACATAACATTTAAAGAAGGGAAAATCATTATGACAATGTTGAAAATACAGTAGCCTATAATAGTTTGATTAAAATAGTCTGGAAGATGATCATAATTATATATAAAAAAATGTTATTTCTTAGAAACTATGAAAACTTCGGAAGATTATAATACCTAAAACTTCTTATGTGGCGTTACGTTTCAACTAGGACAAAGCCTACTTTTCAGCTATGTGTTCTCACGAGCACTTCCACAGTTAATAACTGAGAGCTTTTATTGCCAATTTACCATTTTTCATGTACTTATCGTATTGCAGGTACAAATATTATACTCAATGCCCTGGGGCATCGAGAAAATTTCTAATCTGAAAAGATCATCTGGTGGGGCGTGAACCCACGTTCCTCGACTTGGTCTTGTTGAATAGCTGCACATTTACCGCTACAGCTATCTGCTCCCCTTAGTCTGTAATACTTTTAGCTAAAAACATTTCATCAAACAAAAATCTGAAAATCTTACAAAACAAATATTTTCTATATAAGATAACATGTATAACAATAATTTCCATGTATATCGTACGCTGAAAAGCATAACAATTCGAAGAATTTTACGTGCCTAAGTATTGCAAAGTAATGAATTATTTTTTTTTTTTCTGGGAAATGGTCTTTCTGGGAAATGACTTTCTGGGGAATGGTCCATTCTGGCAAATGGTTTTCTGGCAAATGATCCATTCTGGCAAATTGATTCTGCCAAACGACTTTCTGGCAAATGTCATACAACCAAATTACCCTGATTCAACAACTAACAATCCATTCGACATTGAAATTCATTCGGCGGCTTGTAGGTACTACAAATTATCCAGACCTATCCCTGTTAGTTATCCATTCGACTTTACGGTTCATTACAACTATCGGTCATTTTCGGTATAATGACCCTTTCGGTCAAACGACCCTCTCGGCCTACTGGGTAAGAACCGTTCAGAGCAATAAGTTTATTCATGCGAAATAACTTAAAAAAATGAAGCTATTTATTTTGCTTCAATTTGTTGAGCTTCTTCACCCTAGGTTATGTTTTTGCCTTCCATCTGAAGTAAACTAAGCCAAGTAGAAACTCTTTGAAAAAGTCTGTTATGAATTAAGCCATATTTTTCTTCATTAATTTTTGCTATCTATTGTCTAAGAAATTCCATGGTAATTTTGTCTATTTTTCAATTATTTTGTCGGACATTATACGTATGTATAATGTATGGATTTCTATAGTGAGTTATTATAAGGAAAATCAACATCACCGGGCACCTCCAAAAACATGGCGAAATAATAATTCAGTCATTCTACTTTATGCTAAAACGTTCAAAACAGCATTGTTATCATAATTTAAAAAATACTGAACCCTGTTCCTACGCCAATGAGAAAAAGCTGGAAAATCATATCAGGAACATAAAGAGGACTTTCCTCAACACTTAAGAAATCCTTGGAGTGAATCCAAGAAATCCAACTAGTGGAATTACTGGAAGTATTACTGGCGGAATCATTGTAGTGATTCTTGAACGAGTCTCTGAAGAAATGTCAAGAGCAATCACTGGGAGAAATTTTAAACAAATCTGCTGCAGAAGTCTCCAAAGGAAACGTGAAAAAAAAACTATTAAAAATGCATCATCAGGAATTCATCCAAGCTTTGTAAGAATTTATGTGGAAGAAAAACATGATCCATTGTCTCTCTTATGTACAGTTTTACATGTGATACGATAGCATAAACGATACTCTGGAAACCATTTTGTGGCAGCCCTAGAATGAATTCCTACAATTCTTAGTAAATTTATTGAAAAAACTGTTTGAGAAATTTCTTGAGGAAAGCTCTTAAGAACTGTCCGAAAGAGTTCGAAGAAGCTGACAGGGATTCGACTAGAACAATCTTTGAAGGATTTTCGTTGAAAAACACCTGACCGATTTCGTGGAAACTTAAGGGGGATATCGTGGGAAATACATGAACAATTTCTTGAGGGAATCCCTTGAGAAATTGATGTTAGAAGCCCTTGATTATTGTATGGAAAATCGATTTCAAATTTTTTAAGTAAAAGATCCAAAAGGATTACCTACGTGGAAGGCATTGGACGAAATACTAGTAGAACCTACAAAAAATTTAAAAATTATCCGGAGAAATCTATGTAAACGACTTTAGAGGAATTTCTGAAAAAAAAAGACCTCTTGAGATTTTCCAGAAGACACTCCAAGAAAACTCATGACAGATTCTTTGAAGAGATTCCCGAATGAATCTCTTGACGTTTAGAGTAATTTTTGAATGCATTCTTGAGGTGGTGTTAGGATTAATAGTTGAATAAGATCTTGGAGGTATTTCTGATCAAATTCTCGGGGAATCTTATGGAGCATATTGAGGAATATTTATAGGACTGTTTCTCAAAATAACGATTAGGGAATT
>NW_018734517.1:0-31073 GCF_002204515.2 Aedes aegypti
AGAGAGATTCACATCCCTTTGTGTTTGAACCCCTGAATTGTCTTTGAAAATTGTGAAAGGAAGTCTGAAGTCATTCCTAGGATTTCCTCCTTAGGATACTCCTAAACAAAAAATCGCTAGCTACGTCAATGGTTGTAACGCCTAATGACTGCAAAAGGATGAGGGATGATGCAGCGGTAGAAGCAGAAGCAGCGCAGTTCAGGTGCTTTGAGGCGTCATAACAAAAACAGAACCTAGCATTATCCTCGGTAACTGCTACCTCTTTGTCTCATCCCATCATCGTAAGCTATCGAAGCGTAGCGAACTGTAATCAAGGCTGATTCTGTTGTGGTGCCTGTTGACTCAGGGTTGAACCTGCAATCCACGAAGATGCAGCCTTTTGAAGTTGTACATCCGGTAAAATCATCCCTGTGCAATGTGGTCGAATGCAGCCCATCTACAACGTAGACACAACCGGAACCAAACCCACTCATTCGAACCGATATCGCAATCCATCCATGCAGGTGAATTCATATCATATCCATAGAAGGGACGCATGCCTTCCCATTTCCACAGTTCAACATTCTTACCAAAAGATAAGTGTTGAAACGTCCTCAACTGGGGTCGTCATTCATCTCCCTCTTCAACTCTTCACCGGGTCGTCATCGTCTTCGGTCGTCAGTTGGTTGGTGCATGCAGAGTTCGAGTGGCGCGTGACTAAGTGAGCTCACCGATTGCATCTTCAGGCGGCTGAAACGATGACGACATGATATGATAAACAACAACGTCAGGATTGAGAGCAGGCAGAGATGTTGGCGACGACGATGGTGATAAAAGCGAGTCCGAAGTAACACACCCAGTTTGTAAAAGTGTTGGATTTTCTCGGAGGAAAATTTCCTCAATGTTATGGGAGAGAACGAGAGAGAGTGCGCACTCGGGAAAGCGTAAACAAAACGTAAACATGGCAAAAAATACGGAAGAATGGAAACTCTCGGGAAGTGGTTTGTGCTCTGGACAGGAAAGCGGAGTGAGACATGCTCACAGTTTGATAACTCCGGAATAGAGAGCGTATTGCTGGCTTGATTCATTCCGAGCAATGGAAATTCTCCCGGGAAACATTGGCCTTATGGTTTATTGCCATGCATACGAATGCTTCATTATCTTTCAGTTGTTCAGTTCAAGGCGTAGAAGCATGGTCCGAGTGAAAGGATATACCAAGTGAAATCTGATTTCTCCACAAACAGTAATCGACAAACCTGACTACCGATTATCGTAAGCGTTTTTTTATGAAGGATACAGCTTGAAAAATTGACTTTCAACCCGTAGCACTTATGGCCATGTCTCATCAACCAGCTCGATGAACTGAACTCAAGCACGTTAACCTACCTCTAATTTCGGGCCAATTTCGGGGCTAAAGTAGATTCACAAGAAACTAAATCTCAGAATTACATCGTGGTTATTGTTGAAATTAAACGACTACTAACAAGGCTATTCCTTCCACACCGTAGGCTACTGACTGATATCGCTACCAGCCAGCTCCTCTCTTTTATTTTATGTCTGGGTAAAGATATCTACAATTCATTCACTTAAAGTACTACCTCTACAATTCTTACCCATCGACATCTCCACTACAGGGTGTGTGATGTACCTGCTCTCCAACAGTTATTATACTGGACGGCACAGTTTCTTGTTTCACTTGCTGCGTGTGACTCATGTAAATCTAGTACACTGTCCGTATTGCGTCCACTGCCAATCTTCTTTTCCGGAATCGAAATTGCCGATTGTCCGACATTTCCCCGAAAACCATTACCCCGAATCAAATTTTCCTGAAGGATTTTCTCCCGAAAACCATTTCCCCGAATGAACTATTTCCCAGAATGTACTGTTTCCCCGAAAGCTTTTCCCAAAGACATTTATCATTCATTTTTTTTCATTATCGATGTAATAGACAATATTCAGCACATTTGCTAATCGTTTCAAACGAATGATTCTCTTATGAATGCTTGGAATCGAAAAATGTGATACATGGATTGGAAATCGATGACAGATTTTACTGGCATGTCTGCTTTCAAAAACATGTTAAAATATGAAGTTCGGTATTCAAATTTGATTATCCTAAGGATCGTAATAAAAATGCATAAAATTTAGAAGGTAGGTTTTGAAAGAATATTCAAGAGATGAATAAAGCTGATGCTTTATGTCGTTTGTCCGAACATAATACACCCAATTCTGTTTTTGCACGGGGGATGCGTACCGTGCAAAAAAAGTTTTCAGTTCAAAATTTCAAAAACTGTGCGAAAAAAGTATCACATTCCTCGATGTTCTCGAATCGGGTGTACATCTGAATAACATCTGGCTGAACTGGAAACGGCAGAATTATGGAATAAAGTTTGACCGGTTGCAAAAAGTTTGCAGGATTCAAAGACGTAACACAAATGAGATGCATTGAAGACTGCATGAATACTTAGAAATAATAAATGAGTCACTGAGTTGATTTGAGACGCATCTGACAGTTCAGCACACCGGGTTCAAGCTAGCGTTCGATCATTACTTCCGCGTTAGTAGTTTCTGTTTCTTAAAACGAAAGCAGATGGTTGATTTTCTTTGAACTACAATTTATAACGTAAAAAAGGTTTGTTTTTTTTTTTAAATTTTATAAATAATTCCTTATATTACTGGTCTAATAATCGTGTCATAAAATAGTTGACAATTTAAAAGCTAGTCTCGCCTTCATATCATCGTAGGCAGTTCTTTGAAGCTTTGCTGTATCATTATTGTTCTGCTTGCAACTGATACTCTGCCGTGAATCACAAGCCAGTACCATCTGTAAAAAGTAGGCATTGAGAAAATGGATTGTGAAATTTCCAAACTCGTTTGCCATACAATGATTCAACAGAGGAAACTTTCACAATTTGCTTTTCACTACGATATCTTTCTGAAAAAAAAACATAGAGATGATCAAAACGCGGTTCTTTTTGTGTTATACGGTGCAAATATCTGTATTGGGACTGATATGGTACAATCCAGTTTGGTATTTTTTCCTAATTTTACAGAACAATTTATATTATCTCATTAGTGCAGCTGAAAGAGCATTGGAAGATATGTTGATAACTGAATTCAACTCAATTTTGACGAAAATGCAGGTGGAACTGACTTGCAATTCACGGCAGTACTGATTTCATCAGAAATTTGCCCTTCTTATATTAGAATGATGTTCTTTATACATAAATTTATCAATAAAAATTAACAGAACTTTTGAAACTTTATTGAGATTATTTTTCTGGTAATTATATGCTATTACTGTTTGGTAAACTTATATTGTTTGACAGTAAATCAATAAAGAAGCATGTTGTCTTTTAAATATATTTAGAAGGAAGACTCGAGGCTGAATTGTGTAGTAAATGAACTCACTGTAGCTACTGTCACTAAGTATAATGCAATTACGTTTAACCTAGCAGATATATGGCATAACGACGTTTGGCCTAATATGGCATCTCTGCGTAATCGTGCGAACACCCGTAACGCGGGTAGATCACCTTTTCGAGGTGCGTTACGTGGTAAGATCTACCAAATTGTACTCTTGCTGTATCTGTTCTTGTGAATACTTATAGGTTACGGTCGGAAAAGTATAAGACCCACCTATTTGTCCTAGATGATGAGGAGGTCGAAGTGGAAAAATGGCTCAATCAGCATCTGAGGTTGGTTTCAACGCATGAGACAATTTCTTTCCTAGTTCAAGAGTTTATCTTTCGATATCTAGGAGGAAAACGATTCCGAATCAGTGGAGTAGCAGACCTCTTAACTTCTAAAATAAGCTTTTTGTTTCAAGGAATCTAAATGTCTCATGCGATGAAACCTGTTCACAGTTTCAAAAAACGACTTTGAACCTTATAAGTAGAAACAATAATTTGATACGCTAGAGTATCGATGCATGGTCAAAATCAGTATCATTCAACCAGCTTAGTGGCCGAACCTGATTAAGGCGCTTTTGAGAGTTTAATGGTGACAAACTGTTTTCTTCAAAAGGTATAAATAGCGGTATCTTTTTCTAAAGAGGCTCTATGCAAAATGGTAAAGAATGATACATATTTGTATAAAAAACGACTACTTCATTTTTTCTCAATAGTAATGGAGTAGAACGACATGCACTAAACAAAGGAGACGGGTATACCACAAAAGTCAAAAAAAGTGGTCGCAGTGGTTCATCCCGAACAGAAACAGAAAAAAAATCGTGCGCAACAATGTGAAAGAACAGCTTATTATCAAAAGAAAGGAAAATTCAAATTGAATTATTATCAGCTAAGTGCCACTAAATATTGGAACAGTATAAATATAAAGAACAGCCTATTATTCTAAGAAGGGAAAACTAAGCCCAATGTTCATTCGGCCAAATGTCCATAAGCCAAATACCGATACTCCAAAGATACCGCTTCCAATGAAACTGCCTATCATGTGCTCGCTTATTTCATCAAGCTATCACAAAAAAAAGTTGTGTTGAGTCCAATGCCCGTGAACATCTGCTACTTTAAACACATGGATATTACAGCAAACTAATCAATTTTCATTTAGTCTTACATCATCTAGCATGTTAAATACTTTTTGGCAGCAGGATCATGAATAGCTTTCAGAATTACATTACGATTTTTTTCGGGGAAATGGTACATTCGGGAATTGACTGCTTTGCTAAGAAGCAGACTCTGTTTCATTGAGGACGTAATGCCAAGAAAATGATTTTGTTTGAAAATACTAGAAAATTTGGTCAAAAATCTCAACAATCATTGATTCCTCGACAAATAGTTACTTGAAAATATTACATCTGAAGTCGACCACAGATCCAATAACAAATTCCCTCAGAAGAATAATCTTGGATGGGATAAACCAAGTATCTTTTCAAAAATCTACTAATGAACTAACAAAAAGAAGAATTCTGCAGAAAAGTTCTTGAATCCCTCATCCAACAGTTTTCTTGGAATTCAACTTCTTATGGAATTTCTTAAGATTAAAAATAATTCTGTAAGGAAATTTTAAGAATTTTTTCAGAGATTGATTACAATAGTAGTAATGCCGGAATGTTTTTTTTTTATTCTGAGGATTTCTCAAAGAAAAAGTACAAGAAATTCAAGAAATCTCAAAAAAAAATGTCTTCAAGAGCACTAAGCAGGGATGGCTTCCACAAATTCTTTAAACCAATAGTTTCCTTAACTTTGCCTTGGAGACTCTTCCTACAGTTTCTCTTCAGATTCATTCAACAAATCTTTAAGAAAATCTCTAGGAAATTGTTCAAGGATTGCTTGAAAAAATCTTCTGCAAAAAAAAAAGATTCTTCAGGGTTACTTGAAGGATTCCTTCTAATATTCCACAAGATTCTCAGAAAAAAAATACACGGAATTCATTAGGAAAATTGTTGCTTCGCAATTTCTAAGAGATAAACCACAGATCTATATGCATTTTTTTCACAGAAAGTTTCTTAAGTCTTTCTTTTGATTTATCTTAAAATTAATTAATATGGATCCCCACTTTCCTTCAAAATTAAAAACCAAATGCTCCTATAAAGCTTTCTAAGATATACATTTAATTGTTCTTCCAAAAACTCTTCCGCGAAAATACTCAAAAATTTCCCTCGCCATTTATTTATTTATGCTTTATTAGAGACACTTTACCACATATCTGAGTGGCATTCGTGTCTGTATCCTCGCCATTTGTATAGTGATTTCCTCGAGAATATATTGTTTTTTGTTGTGTTACCTGGTATAACGTTCTGCAATTCTTCCGAAAAATCCACCAGGAATCCAGTACAGAGATTTTTTTTACATTTAACAGTGATTCTCCTTTTTTCTAAAGATATTTCTCAACAGATTTTCCTAAGAAATTTGCATTTCATACTTGCACTTTTCGAACACAAAATTCCCTGAAATTCCATCGAGTATTCTTTTATGTCCTAAAAATTACTCCATATTTTCCGCATATTAATCCAAAGATTCTTCCATAAATAGCAACCAAAAATCACTCCACTCTCAACATTTTTTTCAAAAACTACTCCAGAAACATCTCAATAGTTTGGGATTTTATTACAAATTATTCTACGCATCACTCCATATCCATATGTAATCTACATAAGATTTATAGAATAACACATACAAAAAAAACCTTGAGGGAGAACTTCCAATCATTTTCTTTCGGTTAATTTCAGCTTAAATTAAATCTAGACCCCGACGCTCGAAGGCGAACTGAACTCGATTACACCAAAGCACATGGGATGATCATTTCGCAGTCTAAACTTCGTTCGGATATATGAGATGTATATTAATTAATGCACATAAATCGTAAATTTCAAAAACGTTAAAATCTTATAACAGAACTGATTGATGTCGAAATCATTTTTTCGTACTTGCAGGAATTCCATACAAATATTTTAAAAGGGACTGTTTTTAACTGTTGTTGTAGAACTGTGGAAATTTAACGTGAAAATATTGGTGGTATTTTTTAACAACTTGCTTAAGATGTTTTATCGTACAGTTCGTAATAAAAAATTAACTGAATTTGAATCTTGTAGAAAATTTTGGCATGGCTTTTATTTTTATCTATAAATTCTTAATGGACTTCAAAAAATCATTAAATATAATTATAAAAAAAATCTTTTCAAAACTCCTAGAATTTACATTTTTTTTATGTTCTTTAGAGTGTTTCAACAGATGGACAATGGAGCAATGAAAGATAAGTGATAATTCATAATCTTTTTTTACAGGTGAATGACTACAAGATAATTAGAACCTCTCTAATGAATTAAAAAAAAATATCTCAAGAAGTACTCTAGTACTAGAAAACTAGAAGTTCCCCAGTCCAAGTAATCATTATGAAAAAGAGAACCCAATCTGGCATTGTTCGGAAAGGGCTTTCTCAAGAATATTATTTAGTTCACTTTAACAAAAAAACAACTATATAATATTAAAGCTTTAGAAAAAGCTAAACTTATGTTCGATGTCCGTGTGACATGGGAACATTTCCAGAAACCTGGAGGAAATTACCAGAACCCCACTCAGTGCCGTCGGTGCCAAAAGTGGGGTCATGGTACAAAAAATTGTCGCATGGATGCTAAATGCATGATTTGCAGAGGTTCTTCTCACGCTAAGGACGTCTGTCCTGTGAAAGAAGATACCAGAAAGTTTGAATGCGCCAATTGCAAGGGCCCTCATAAAGCTAACTTTTGGGAATGCCCTTCACGCAAAAGGGTCATTGAGGCTCGTGCCAGGCAGATGAAGGATAATATCCGTACGATAACGGTCGTTTCCGGAATTTGCCTGGTAGAGTATCGAACAATGCTCATTTTTCAGTTAACGATCGCTTGATCATGAATCATACCCATCAGGAAGATCATAATCATGCTCATTCACAAACAAATTTTATTCCGTCGGGTAGCCGTTCGAATCTTTCAATTTCGAATGTATCTACCCACGGAAAATCCTTTGCCGATATCGTAGCAGGTAATTTGAACTCCTCCCCTATTCGTACTATGAGTACCCATTCTACTTGTTTCAAATCAAATGGAAAAAACTCTACCTCCACAGGTAACTCTTACTCAGCTTCTTCGTCTACCGAAAATTCTAATGGAAAATCATCAAATGTACCCACTACAAGTGATATGTCTGCCTCAGATTTTAATTTTCTAACTGGACAATTGAATCTAATGATTGATGCAATGTTCAAGGCCACCACTATGACTGAAGCAGTCCAAGTTGGTGTAAAATATACAAATCAAATTGTTATTGGATAACGTTTTTCTAATGGATCCAAATAATAATTTAAATATTTTAAATTGGAATGCTCGTTCTCTGAATGGTAAAGAGGACGAGCTGTTTAATTTTCTTACGGTTAATAAAGTTATTACCGAAACGTATTTGAAACCTGGATCTAAACTCAAAAGAGATCCTAACTTTTTTTTTATCGTAATGATCGACTTGATGGGGCATGTGGGGGAGTTGCAATCATCATTCATAGGCGTATAAAACATCAACTGTTTTCATCATTTGAAACTAAAGTTTGTGAAACTTTAGGTGTTTCTGTTGAAACACAACTTGGTAAATATACTTTCATAGCTGCCTATTTGCCTTTTCAATGCTCTGGGCAGCAAGTTAATTTGCTCCAAACTGACTTGCGTAAATTGACTCGCAATAAGTCAAAATTTTTTGTCATTGGTGACTTTAATGCCAAACATCGGTCATGGAATAATTCTCAAAGTAATTCCAACGGCAGAATTTTATTTGATGAGTGTTCTTCAGGATATTTCTCAATGCAATACCCTGATAGCCCCACATGTTTTTCCTCTTCTAGAAATCCATCTACGATTGATTTGGTCTTAACCGACTCTAGTCATCTTTGTAGCCAACTGATTACTCATGCTGATTTTGATTCTGATCATGTCCCTGTTACATTTCAAATATCCCAAGAAGCGATTCTCAATCGTATCAGCTCCACTTTCAATTATTTACGAGCCGACTGGAATATATATAAAACGTATGTTGACTCTAATCTTGATGTTAACATTTCTTTAGAAACTAAAATTGATATTGACAATGCTCTTGAAACTTTAACAAATTCCATTGTTGAAGCCCGGAGCATTGCAATTCCAAAATGTGAAGTAAAATTTGAATCCGTGATTATAGACGATGATCTTAAACTCTTGATCCGTCTTAAAAACGTGAGGAGAAGGCAATTTCAACGCACTCGCGATCCTGCTATGAAAATTATATGGCAGGATTTGCAGAAAGAAATCAAGAAACGTTTTGCTCAATTGAGAAACAAAAAATTTGAAAATAAAATTTCTCAATTGGACCCTGGCTCTAAGCCCTTTTGGAAATTATCTAAAATCTTGGAAAAACCTCAGAAGCCAATACCGGCATTGAAAGAGGAAAACAAATTATTACTAACTAATTGCGAAAAAGCTCAAAAACTTGCTATGCAGTTTGAAAGTGCGCACAATTTTAATTTAGGACTTACTAGTCCAATTGAAAATGAAGTTACTCAGGAGTTCGAAAATATTCTCAATCAAGAGAACGTTTTCGAAAATGCCTGGGAGACTGATTTGGAAGAAGTGAGAACTATTATTAAAAATTTCAAAAACATGAAAGCTCCTGGCGATGATGGAATTTTCTACATCCTCATCAAGAAACTTCCAGAAAGTAGCTTATCATTTTTAGTTGATATATTAAACAAATGTTTTCAATTAGCATATTTTCCTGACAAATGGAAAAATGCTAAGGTTGTTCCAATTTTAAAACCAGACAAAAATCCTGCAGAAGCTTCTAGCTATCGTCCAATCAGTTTGCTTTCCTCCATCAGTAAACTTTTTGAAAAGGTTATTTTGAACAGAATGATGGCCCACATCAACGAAAATTCAATTTTTGCTAATGAACAGTTCGGATTCCGCCATGGACATTCGACCACTCATCAACTTTTACGTGTAACAAATTTGATCCGTTCCAACAAATCTGAAGGCTATTCTACTGGTCTTGCTCTTCTAGACATAGAAAAAGCATTCGACAGTGTTTGGCGTGAAGGTTTGATTGTAAAATTAAAAAACTTTAATTTTCCAACATACATTGTTAGAATAATTCAAAGTTATCTGTCAAATCGTACACTTCAGGTTAATAATCAGAACTCCAGATCTGAAAGACTTCCTGTAAGAGCTGGTGTTCCTCAAGGCAGCATTTTGGGACCAATATTATACAATATTTTCACATCTGACTTACCTGAGCTACCTCAGGGATGTCAAAAATCTTTGTTTGCGGATGACACAGGCCTCTCCGCCAAAGGACGAAGCCTGCGTGTCATCTGTAGTCGATTGCAAAAAAGTTTGAATATTTTTTCTTCATACTTGCAAAAATGGAAGATTTCTCCTAATGCTTCCAAAACTCAACTAATAATATTCCCACATAAACCAAAAGCTCTTTATTTGAAACCTTCAAGTAGACATATTGTCACGATGAGAGGGGTTCCAATAAATTGGTCAGATGAAGTTAAGTATCTAGGGCTCATGCTAGATAAGAATTTAACTTTCAAAAATCACATTGAGGGCATTCAAGCCAAATGTAATAAATATGTAAAATGTCTCTATCCCCTTATTAATAGAAAATCAAAACTTTGTCTTAAGAACAAGCTTTTGATATTCAAACAAATTTTCAGGCCAGCCATGTTGTATGCTGTACCAATATGGACTAGCTGTTGTAATACCAGGAAGAAAGCTCTGCAGAGAATTCAAAATAAAATTTTGAAAATGATTTTGAGGCTTCCTCCCTGGTATAGTACCAATGAATTACATAGGATATCCAATGTTGAAACATTGGAACAAATGTCAAATAAAATAATCAATAATTTCAGGCAAAAATCGTTACAATCTTCTATTGCAACGATTAATGCGTTATATGTTTAGGTTAAGTATATAAATACGTTTTTTTTCTCTTATAAGCAGGTGAAATCAACTCACCTGTAAAAAAACTGAACTGCTACGGCAAATGAAATGTAATATGTTGTTAACAAAATGTTTATAAAATCTTAGATTTGTGTTACCAAATTAGGATGATAGTGTTGTCTAATAACACAGAACACCTAGATATAAGAAATAATGAATGTAATGTTTGGAATGATACTAATAAAGAAGAAATAATGTAGGTATGAACATCAATTCTGAGGGTCAAAGGATGCATCAGCATGTTTTTTTTTCATACGGGCTTATTCATTCATCGATTTCTCTTTATCGTTGCTCTCTTTGCTTTAGGATGAAGAATCACTATATCTTGCTTCATTTATAAGAAATATTACAGATTTATCTAATTTAGCAAAATAGTAATCGATGAAGAGAAATCACTCATTTCAGTATAGTCCTGTTGAAATAACAGCACAGATATAACTAATTCTCATTGGCGTAGCTAGGATTTTTTTCTGAAGGGGGCCTAGGGGGGCCGAGCAAAAAATTGTTTCACAGAAGTAATGTAGGTCGCAATAATCACGATTTTCATAATTTTCGTAGTTTTACCAGAATTGTATTGATTTTATTTATTTGTTTTTTGTCTCATTTCGTGGCACACTGAGGTGTAATTTGTAAATTTCAATCTTCGCTACGGGAAAGATTGATTCTGTTTGTAATCCAGTCAAAAATTCTTTAAGAATTTTAGCAAAAAAAAACAACAACGAATGTCCTTTTTAATCCTTTCACGAACTATTCAGGTAGTCAAACGTGTGCTTTGAAGAGATTACTCTGAGAATTCCTACGGGAATTTCTTCAGAATTTATGTTCGTACTTTTCAGTGCTTTCTCCAAGAACTCCTTCACCAGTTTCCACTGAGTTCATCCTGGGATTCCCACGGAAAATCATTCTCAGACTTTCTGAAAATTTATCTATCAAATTGCTTAAAAAATCACCTAAAGAATGCATTAGAAATTATTTTAATAATTTCTCCTTAAAGGTCCTCTACGTACTTATTACGTATAAATTCCAATTAAAGTATCCTCCTGTTGTTCGTAGAAAATTTGTTCAAGATTTTCAGGAATAACTGAGAGTTTCTTCAAAAAATAGTACAAAAAAATCTATGACTCTCACCTACAATGTCGTCAAGATCACCAAGCAAGGAATCATTTCACGAATTCTTCAATGGTTCAGCATCAGTTCTTCTCACTTTGCTTTCGAAGTTCTTTCTTAATTTCTCTACAGGATTGTTTGAAAAACGCAGCAGACATTATCCGGACTTCCTGCAAAACAATTAAATGATTCCTCCAGGTGTTGCTCTAAGAATTCCTTGTAATATTTCACAAGAATTTCATGGGTAATCGTAAAGAATTCAATTAGGAAAATTTTATCCATTATGTATCTGCATTTTTTTCCCAGACATTTTTTATAGATTTCTCTAAAATTAAGGATCAGCATTCCTTCAAAACTCTTTCTAATTTAATTTGTTTGTTATTTTTTCAAAAACGCCTAATTAAGAAATTTTCAAAGAATTCTAACATTCTTATAAAGTATCTAGCAAAATACGTTCAACTGTTCTTTCAAAAACGGTTACGAAAAAATACTCTAAGATTTCCCATTTGTTCAGGAGTTTCTATGAGAATTTTATTATCGTTTCCCTAAGATTCTTCTGAAAAATTTACTAGAGATTCATCTGAGTATTTTCCAAATATTTATTTCTTTAAACCGCACTAACGATGCTTTTCGAAATTTTCTCTAGAAATTTTTCATCAATTTCTTTAAAAAATCTCCCGAAGTTCCATCAAATATTCTTTCAGAGTCTTGAAATAACTCAACATTTTTTTCCGAATGGTAATCTTCGGATTCTTCCAAAAATAACATTAAAAAATTTATCCACTCTCCATTTTTTTGGTTCAAAAACTACTCCAGGTATTTCTCAATATTTTTAGAGTTAGCTTTACAAATTCCTCTACGAATCACTTCATATAAAAAAAAAAGTACAGAATTCCTTCGTAAAATTCAAGAATTGACAATGTATCTCACAAAAAAGTTAGGTGGTCCTTGTAAGATTTACTACAATTTTTTTTCTTCGTCTTTTATAATAGAAAATTATTGGTGTTAAAATGGATGGCATTCTTACCTTAACTACTATTTATTTAAAGTATTTGTAACATAAATCTTAGATAATATTATGTATCAACTCCGTAGTTTCATGATACTATGGTGTACATATTGATCTAGAATTATTCATTTTCCTACGTTCAGAAATTCAAAACAAACTTTTTTGAATGATCTATTATTCTGAAATACTATAAGAGCTTAACGCAAAAACATTGCCGCTCTGTTTTTAAAACATTGTCGAATAATTCTGCATTTTTTCAAAACTCCTATAATTTTCCTTTCTTATATTCGTTAAAATATTGCCTTTTTTGGAGTATGGAAAGATTTTTGTACGAAGTTCCTCAAAGCGTCATGCGAAGGAAGGAGACACAACAAAATGTTGTAGCAGATGGGCAAAGGTACAATGGAAGATAAGTGATTATCTACAATCTTTTCTCTAGAGGTTAATTACAGGATAGGTAAAACCTCTCTAATGAATTCACATATAAAATAAATTTCTCAAGTTGCTTCAGAATCTTCTTTAGAAATTATTCTGAAATCTATCCTTCCTTGACTTCTGGTTTTCTGGCCTGATGCGGGAATCTAACCCACAATCCTTGATTTGATACGGCTAAATGCTTGGTAACACTAACCGCATGGCCACGAAGCCCACAAAAAATAAGTATTTCCAAAGAAGTGTTTTAAGAAAGATCAATACAAAATTCTTCACTTTCCTGCTTCTCAGTTATTTTGCTACATATTTCTCTACAGATTCCTCAACCATTATGCTAATTTCGGACTTTTTCAACAAATTTCCTCTGAAGATTCGCAGGCAATCGACATTTCAAAAACAATACAGCCATTCCATGAAAAACCGATCTAGTGGGTCTCCGAATTCCGTGAAAATTTGCTATTTTGTTTCTTATCCGAAATAAGGATACACGTATTTTTGGATTTTTTGATTAGGGTGACCATTTCCGAAATAGGGTGAACAGAAAAATTGCGATTTTGCAAAATTTTTATTTAAAAAAAAATTATAACTTTTGAACCGTTCGACCGATTTTCATTTTTTTTTTCGGACGAAATGAAGGCTAAAGATTTTGACTTTTCAGGAAAAATATAAAATTTCATAAAAATTGTGTTTTTTTACATGAAAAAACTCAAAAGTTTCCGTTTCTTCGTGTTTTGAAGGCCTCGGGACCAAGTGGGCTATCGCTGTTCTCATTTTTTCTTGAAAGTTCAGAAAATTTTACGTATACTGTCAAATTTTCAGCGATGTATGTTTTTTAGTTTTTGAGATATATTTTTTTGAAAATAAAAAATCAGTCAGTTTTTATCGGCACACACTGTAGGTCTCAGCGCATTAGATTTGTAATGTTTAAAAAAATTATAACTTTTGAACAGCTTCACCGATTTCCAATCTTTTTTATGGAAT
Source organism: Aedes aegypti (assembly GCF_002204515.2). Classification (NCBI taxonomy): domain Eukaryota; kingdom Metazoa; phylum Arthropoda; class Insecta; order Diptera; family Culicidae; genus Aedes; species Aedes aegypti. Next base: position 13,974 of record NW_018734517.1, read on the forward strand.
GAAAGCTTAAGGTCTCAACTTTTCAGAAGAAATAGAAAAAAATAGAAAACTTTGAAAAAAAAAAAAAATGAGAACAGCAATAGCCCCTTTGGTCCCGAGGCCTTCAAAACACGAAAAAACGGAAACTATTGAGTTTTTTCATGTAAAAAACACAATTTATGTGAAATTTTATATTTTTCCCGAAAAGTCAAAATCTTTAGCCTTCATTTCGTCCAAAAAGATTGAAAATCGGTCAAACGGTTCAAAAGTTATAATTTTTTTAAAAATAAAAAATTTGCAAAATCGCAATTTTTCTGGTCACTCTATTTCGGAAATGGTCACCCTAGTAAAAAAAATCCAAAAATACGTGTATCCTTATTTCAGATAAGGAACAAAATAGCAAATTTGCGCGGAATTCGGAGACCAACTAGATCGGTTTTTCATGGAATGGCTGAATATTTTTTCAATTCTTTAATAAGCCGGGGATTAAATGTTAAAGTCGCAGAAGAATTTCTAGTACAATATTCAGCGAAATTTCTCATTATTAGATTTGACAGAATCAATGAGTTTTTTGAGGAATTGCGGGAAAAAACTTAGCTTTTGAAAGATTTAGTAAAAAATTTTAGGTAAATCCCGGAACATATTCCGGAATCAATTTGCTTAGCTTAGCTTAGCTTAGACTGACTACACTTATCAATGGTTGCTATTCTGTGATTGACCGAAGTCAGTGAAAATGCACAAAAAATCAACTAGAAGTTCGGCTGGGATTGGCCATAATCTTTTTCAGTGTGCATAATTCAGTGCCTCTATTTATACATGGTCAATGACGGCGCCGGCCACGTCCTTGCAGTCAGGTGGGATTGGGGGAAGGAATGTTAGTGTGAAACCTTTGCTATTTGGAGACCGTGTTTTCCTCTGCATCTCCACAAAGGTTACTGGGAGGGATGTTTGTTAATGAGGAGGATCGTAGGGTCACAGGATTCACTTCGATAAGCGATTATACCATGATAAATAATTATTTGTGAGATATAAACATGCTGATATGTAAATATAATATTTTCATTTGATATGAACAATATCTATGTAGATAAAAATTATGCCGACACTTGAGGTGGCGAACCTTTCAAAGTATGTTGAATAAAGTGAACCTTTCGCAAGTCTACACTTGAAGTGTCGAAACATCCAAAGTTTTCTTATTACAAAAATAAAGGTAAAAAGGAAAAGGAGTTTTGAAAAAAAAAATTAAACATCGATAATTTATGAATCAGAGTTTATGTCGACACTCACAGTGACGAACCTTTCAAAGTTTGTTGAAAAATCATATTTACGTCTCACCGTTGTAACAATTAAAAGTGCAGTCATACATATTTTATATATTAGAAATAGTAGCATGAAACGAGCTCAACAATTGATCCGTCATCCTTGAGCAGCAACAATCCAATTTCAGCTTCACTCAGAGATAATAGGCGCGCGACCCGAGAGGGAAAACAACTGACTACTTCTCGGGCTTTCTTGATGTACTGCCCAGGAGCAAGCGTCAAGGTCGAAGGATCAAACAAAACTTTTAGTAAAAAATTTTAGGTAAACCCCGGAACATATTCCGGAATCAATTTGCTAATAAAAAGTAGACATACAAGGAATGGATGTCAACAAGGAGGAATTCGATATGAAAATATGAACAAGTCCCACAACATTATTTGACTTATTTACAAGAGATTTTCAAAAGTTCTGAAGCCACCCTTCAATATTCCTTAAGAGATTTGATTATTCTAAAATTCTATAAAGAATATCGAAGTTATTAAAAAAAATTGCTACAAATCTATTGTAAATAAATCAAAAATAATTCATAAAATTATAAGTTTTCTTGGAAAACATAGTTTAAGCTATAATTTTGTGACATTTTTTCATACCAGCTTAAATTTCTGCCATTCATCTAAAGAAAACATGGATATGCCAAAAATTTCTTGAAAGTTATGCCTTATTTTTCGTCAAAAATTTTCCCTATGTTTTGTCTTAGAAAGCCCTGTAGCAATCAGTCTATTTTTTTCGGACATTATAAGAGTTGGAGTTAATGTATGGATTTCTTTAGTGAATTCTCATCACCGGACACCTCGAACAGGATATCCTCCAGAAACATAATAAATCATAATGCAGGGAACATGCTGCTTCATGCTTAAACAGTATTATTTAGATTTGGAAAGAATTTTGGGAATCCATTTTCCAGGATATTGACACTTTTTTATATCAGGGTATTTTTTGCAACGGAGACGTCGAAAAATTGTGGTTATCGCATACAACAATAAGTTATTTCTAACAGTAACTATTTGATTGGAAGCAACGGTTAAGCTATCGGTTGTCGCGCGATTTACCGAAGTCAAAACAGCCACGCTGATGCTATGTGAGACAAGCGAGGTTTCTTCACTTTAGTTTACAATATAAAAAAAGTAACTACTGAAGAGATTTTTGTCAATGACCATGACTCTTGTTATTGACAAAAATCTCTTCAGTAGTTACATTGAATCAGAAGATTTTGCTACTAGTTAATTTGTTGTTGTCTTTTTTTTTATTTTTTTTTATTATCATCAACAATTCTGGGGGGTGCCTGGATGATTCTGGAGGGGGCCAGGCCCCCCTGCCCCCCCCCCCCCCCTGTTCCTACGCCAATGCTAATTCTGCATCAGAGTGTTCATATGTTCTACTCCTCCTTGTTCGTAATTAATAATAATCACACAGTTTCCAACATATGCTACAGTCTGAATCAAATCACTTCCGAAATTTATTCTCCTGGTGTGAACATCAATCTCATAAAAGCCATGCGTTGACTTTTGATGGCCAAATTTTGTCCCTCTTGTGCCATCTTTCAACACATGAGTCATAAAATTTGGACGCATTTCTCCCGCACACACAGATTTACTTTTCCCTCCAACCCTCGTTCATTCACACAGAAAAACTGTCATCGTCGTCATCAATTCCAGCATAGATATCGTGTAGTAGCTACCTACTACTAATGGAACATAGAACGAGCACTGTTCTCGTTTTTGTTCCCCATTTTCGTCACACTTTCTCCCGACATAGATAGCAGCGCATAGAATTGTTTTTGAATTTTCGACTTTTTCTTCGACCAAGTTGGGAGAGATTTCGTCGCTCTCAGGAGCAAAACTGTATAACCAAAAGGACATTTATCGAAACCTGAATTTTCCACACAGAGTTTGCAAAAAATGACTCACAGAAGGAAAGGAAAATCCTAGGAGAGCAACACAATGCTCGCCAATTTCCCGTCGGTCCTCGAGTGCGAGAGAGAGTGTAAGAATTCCAGAGAGTTCATCCCCCCATTCCGACGGTTCTTCGACGGGTCGTTCAGTGTCTAGGTTTCGATAATCCACTCCACAGAGGCTGGAAAACGGGTCAATCGGGTCGTACAGTCAGTATCGTCGTGGTTCTGCTCCGAGTAGCATAGACAGCATCAGTGTCAGCGGAATTAGTGTGCTGACGCTATTTTTTGGTTCGTTGGCCATTACTACTGGATATTCAGCAGCGCCGTTTAGGTGATTTAGTTTTATGAAGTGCCATCCAGAGTGTAGTGTTGCTGCCACAGAGATTAAGTTCGCTTCTAGTTGCGATCCTGATGTTTCATGGAGTGAGGTCGGAAGCTCCAAAAAGTGATTTGGAGGGAAGCTGTTGGGCGGAAGCCCTCTAGCACTGTTTGGTGGGTGTCCTGTCGTGGAAAATGCAATTGTCGGCTGTGCATAATTGAGTTTTCTGCACCATCCGGATAGGGGGAAAACTTCGTTAACAGTGCTGGAATTTGTGTCGATGCTGGTGCATATGAGTTCAAAGTTTGGGAATTGAATTAGGCTGGTGAAGTAGCAGATGAAAAATTTATCCCTGCTGGAAGAGAAACCAAGTGATTGGTGTTCAATTAAAGTGAAAGTGTTTGGAGAGAGTGGCTGAAGGAGAAGAGAGGGTGGTGGCAGTACTAGGAGTGTACTACGGTAGTACTACGAGGGAAGTGAATACGTTGGAGTCTGGGAACTTGAATCACGCTCTCGTCGTCTACCAAGAGACGACGGCTGTGTATCGGTATTTGCCAGAAGAACAACGGCGGTTTTCTCCGGATTTGCAGTTTGTGATAAGAGAAATGAACCGAAGCCTCAGCAAGTGAAAGCAGAAAAGTAATCAACTGTGAGAGCAATGTATTTGTGACGTCAATGATAACAGGAAAAGTGTGAAGACTCACACAAGCGTGGAAAAAGGACATCGAACGCGCTATGTCCGAAGTAAGCTGATGGGTGATTTGTTTTTGTTCGGGATTCTGATTTTGATTTTGTGAGATGGTAGCTTTGGGGTTAGTTACTGATAATGAATCATGGTGTCCTAGGAAAGATCTAAGCAAAATTATCAAACACGTTTGATCGAAAGAAAAAATTGCTGAATATACCGTCTGTTTTCGACGGGACCTTATGTGTAAAGTGAGGCTAATGACGGCCTTACATCATTTTAAATAAATTTTATCTACATAATTGTAAAACATATAAGGATCCTAAGAAGAAGACGAAGAAGAAGAAGTATACATAGGTTGAATATACGTCCTGTATATAACAGGACAGTATCGTTTTCAAGAGCTTGAGGAGCAGTCACGTAATGTTAATGAAAATACATAATTTGTTCCGTAATTTTGGAAATGAACAGGCTTAACATATAAAATAGCATGGTTTCAAAAAATAGTTGAGAGTTTTACTACTTACTTATCAGTTTCGTCAGTATTTGAGTTTTGAAGTATTTAAAGACAACATACTTCTCTGATAAACTTTCTTTTGTCACCCCTTAGAAGATACATTTTCATGCTAATTTTTTCTTCAATTGGTGACCGGTTTTCTTAAAATGGGTCCAAATTATGTAATTTTTTCAATAAGACCTAAATTTTGCATTTTTTTTTTTGTAAAATGGCGTAAGTGTAAGCATAAACATGTATATGATTTTATGAAAATATGTTCGATATTTTGGTTTTAAAAATATATCGTTACCCAAAACTTATTGATAGCTGTATAAAGCTTATTCAGATGAATTATGAAAATTTCAGCTGAAGAATGACCTGTTCAGCTCTCATTCTGCACAAATGTTTGTTGGGAATATCTGTAACAGTACAGAACAATTTTTTCCATAATTTGGCATCAGAATTCTTTAGCAAAACTTGGAAAGCCTTATTCATTGTTGAATCTGATAATAAAGGGCGAACATGAAATTATTGCGACACCGAAAATATCATGCCAATTTTCTTATAATGTTTAGAATCAAACCAAAATTTTAGGGTAGTTTTATACATATATTTACTTAAAAAATCAAAAGAAAATTTAATCGATGGAGCCTTGAGTGTAAAATTGAAGGCATTTTCGCTTGATGCCCTCCATCAAAATCTTTACAGTGTCATTCGGTAATAGTTTTCTCAGTTTTTTTTTCATTTTCTTAACATGCCCTTCTCATTTTTGACTGCCTTCTTGCTCTTCCGAAGTTCCCGCTTCATTTTTGCCCAGTACTGCTCCACCGGGCGCAGCTCCGGACAGTTTGGCGAATTCATTTCCCTTGGAACAAAATGGACAGAATTGGCCTCATACGGCTTTAGGACATTTCGTCGAATGACATTCGGTCGAATGACGGTTGGTCGAATGACATTTAGTAGAAAGTACATTTGGTCGAATGAACATTTGGTCGAATTGCTTTGGAGCATATATTCTGGTCGAATGACGTTTAGTTAAACGAAAATTTGGTTGGAAGCTTATTTTCAAATGGTTTATTGAAAGACCATTTGATTATTGTTTTCTAAGTTTTACAAAGTTGGTAAGAAAACGTATTCTTTTGAATGATCTGAATCATTCTCTGCTGTTGAATAGAGAACGGGACATTTTATGAAATCTTATTTTTAATTTCATACATCTTCTTATTTGTAATTTGAAGTTATATCACAATCGAGAATTTCAATGACTATTCAAATTAAATTTTTGGAAGAAATTTTTTTTGTACATTGACAGAAATATTTATCTGTAGTGAATTTATTGTTCTTTGAAAATATCATTATTCTTTGAAAAACTGTTCAACAGTTATTTTATTGCTCAACGTTGTGAACATTATGTTTTTATTATTTAGTATTCCTTTGAAATACCATAGTTTTTCGTAATGAACTGTTGATCTTAATCAGATTGAAGCATTCGGAGATAGTGGTCGGGATCTTTCTTTGAATTTCGGGTCTTGCAGCTTATGGTGGGTAAGATTTTGAAAGGTGGAAATCAGAATTAAAACGACAGGAAAAATTTGCTTTAAGGTGAAGATGAATCGAAGCCAAACCTCAAATTTTCAAGAGCACGGATCTGGAGAACCAAACACCCGTTTGAGCTGAAAACTTAATCGATTTGGTCACCACCAGCGAGTGGTAAAATTTCTTCAATCACTCTTGTATTAGCTAATACCTACTCTCGACGATAGTCAGACTAAACGTTAAACTTTGTTTTCATACTATTTAGACTCGATCACTATGCATTCCACGAAATGTCGGTTCGACCAAATGTCAAATACTTTCTGTTGTAACTCAACATTTTCGACCAAATGTCCATTCGACGAAATGGCCGTTCGACCAAATGTACTTTCGACCAAACGTCATTCGATCAAATGTCTTTCGACCAAATGTCATAGATTCTCCTAGGGCTTTAGGACATTTTGTCGAATGACGTTTGGAAATTTGGTCGAATGGACATTTGGTCGAATTGTTTTGGCACATTTTGGTCGAATGTCGTATAGTTGTACGATAATTTGGTTGAAAGTTTATTTTCAAATGGTTTATTTAAAGGTCATTTTGTAAAATTGATTTTTTTTCTAAGTTTTGCAAGGTTGGTAAGATAATGTATTCTTTTGAATAATTTGAATCACCAACTGTTGTTGAATGAAAAACGAAACATTTTATGTACTCTTCTTTTTAAATTTCACACATCCTTTTATTTGTAATTGGAAGTTATGCCAAAATCCAAAATTTCAATGATTATTCAAATAAAGTTTTTAGAAGTAGTTTTCTGTACATTGACTGAAATATTTAGCTCTAGTGAATTTATTATTCTTTCAAAATATCATCAATCTTTGAAAAACTGCTTAACAAGTTATTTTGTTACTCAACAATGTGAACATTATGTTTCTATTATTTATTATTCTTTTGAAATGTCATCGTTCTTCATAATGAACTGCTGATCTTCATCTGATGGAAGCATGTGGAGAGAGTACTCGGGATCTTTCTTTGGATTCCGGGTCTTACAGCCAGTGCCGTAGCGTGCGGATGGCCAGGTTGGCACCCGCCAAGGGCCAAAATACGTGAATCACTCAGTAAAATTCTTGGAGATGCACATTAAATTTGAGCTACTTATTAGTAACAATTTCAAAAGAATCATGAGACATAATAAATAAAATATACAAAACAGTTTCTGAAAGGTTTTAACAAAATATGCAATAAGCATTTCAAAAGATATTGTTCATTCCTTATATAGATTTTTAAGATCTGGAGTTCAAATAAATAAACATAAGTTAAGTTTGTCAATGAGAAGAAACAAAGATTTGTATCATTCAGATGTGTATGTATGCTGAAAGTTAGATTGTATGTTTCGATCACTCGATTTATTTATTAAATTACTCGAAAACTTTCCGATCTATGACTCTTTGAGAAGTTGACAAGCAAAATTGAAATTCTACTAAGTCTTGATAGGTTGCAGCATTATGACTAAATTCGTAGAAGACAATCTCACCGAATTCCAGGGTGAATCCTCAAAGATTTTTTTTATAGAATACTGAATATGAATCTAAGATTATCCTCAGCGGGATCCACGAAATTCTGGGCAGAATTTCAATAGAAAATTGAGCAAGATTTTCACAAAATCAATGACAAGATTCTGAGCAGCAGGCTCTCGCTTTATCTTGATCGGTCTTTCACATTATTCTAGGTGTCATTGTGATAGAATGTTGCGTACTTTTTTTCCAAACTTTATTTTTTTTTTGTAAACTGCTCTAAACTTAGCCAACAATTCTCACACCAGACATAATTTTAGAATCTATACTATATTTCGTAATAATCGTAAAAATGTTCTACAGTACCGGAAACTAGCTTGGTTTTCCAAAAAAAATGCAGTAGGAAGGTTGAATGTCACTTTTTAGACCTCTTCAACATTGTTGATCACCTTTCAGAAAGTTTGCATGTTTGAGATTTTCCATGTTCATCTTCTCTTCCACCGTAAAGTTAAATTTACTTATAAAGTTCTTGAAAAAAAAAAACTTTGTAAAAAAAATTGTAAATATGTATATCCATTTTCCGATATCCCACTGCGAAGAAAGCTTTCAATTTTGATGGTAATAGAAATTCCTAGGGAATGAACTGAAAACTATTCAATATACTTCAAATATTTCTTTATTATTTATTGACAAAATTTTGTGATTTCCAAACAGCAATAAAACTTCTAGGGAAAAGCTTGGCTAAATCTATGCAAAATTTCTAAAAAAATATATTCTCTAAAATCCAAAGAATTTTCTTTGCTTTCTCTATGAATTTCCTGAAAGTTGAAATAAGTTTTAATTTTCAAAGAATCTAAAGCATCCTACCATATCAAATAAAAAATATTACAATCCTTTACAATTACTATTATGAGGTTGGTCTTTGTTTGAAAATCATAATTTTGTTTTGAGTTGCTATTGCTTTCGAATTGTATTTCAGGCATAAACTCTTAAATTCTTTCCAGGTAACCAGGGCGAAACGTTTTAAAACTCTGCTTAAAAACAAATGGTCCGAAATGTTAAGGAGAATTTCTTTAAAAATTTGTATTTCACCAAAATTTACAAAATTTATTTGAAACATCTAGTAGATACTGTAAATTTGTTCTTAGCAATATGAACTGTATATTTCTTTGTATTTTTCAAATGCATATTTCAGATATTACTCAAAAGTACTCAGACAATATTTTTTAAAAATAATACAATACACATTTTTCTTGCACGAATTAAGTCAATAATATAATGTTTTCGATCTCAAGAAAACAATATAACTTTTTATGACACTTTTGATAATTAAAAATTCTCGTAGAAATCGCAAAAAAAATTTTCAAAAATAATTTTTGCTTAACTTTAAAAAAAAAAGACACCGACACGTTAATGCTTCCAGTGGACGATTTGCCCTTTGAAGAAAGCACCACACTAGACAACGGACTAGCATGCAACGCCCAGTGGCACAGTCGAAAAACTTTCCTGACGAAACATTTTCCGGACTGAAGCGGGAATCGAACCCACACCCCGTAACTCGATGCGGCTAAATGCTTGGTAACACTAACCGCACGGCCACGAAGCCCACTTTGATTAAGGGGCGCTGAAATGGAGGTTCGCCAAGGGCCCCATAAAGCCACGCTACGGCTTTGCTTACGGACGTGGGTAAGATTTTTGAATGCGGAAATCAAAATTTAAACGGCAGGAAAAATTTGCTTCAAGGAAAACCTTTATGGCGAAGTGAATGTTAGGTGTCGGTAACTTGACTTATGCCCAATTGGCTTATTTTGTATGTAAGGGAAGACGAGTTGACTGAGGCAAACAAAAGATGGCTTGCTTCCATTCATGATCAGCCTCGAATCGCAGAAGATGCCTGAACAAAAAAGTAGCATGAAACGTCAAAAACGCAAGAGGTTGATTAATATTTTGGGAGAGCGTCCATCAAATTGAATAACAAAATTTTGCTAATCATATAATAGATTGTTGGTAAAAAGGTTGATACTTTTTCAATTATTCTATTCAATTATGCTACTCTCCACAATAGTCAAACTGAACGTAAAACTTTGTTTTCATACTACAGTCATCTCTCCCTAATTGATTGATATTGAAGGAACCATCGAGTTAGGGTATCGAGATACAGAACACAAATTTATCAATTTTTGAAATTTTGATTATTTCGACAAAGTAATAGTAAATTTAATGTGAAAAATAGTAAATTTTTAGTACATTTAGCAACGTGACACTTTTTGCATAGTCTTCAAAAATTCAATGTTTTTATCACCCTGAAATGACTTGACAACCTTCATTCTACTATCACTTTAATCTCAATTATCAAATTTATGAAATATAATAACATTTGGAGAATATTTGAAAATTTTCATGGAAATATCGAGTTAGAGAGGTAAACTTGCAAAAGAAGCTGAAACAGATCGCATCGAGGTAGAGAGGTATCGACTTACAGAGGGATCAAAGTATGCTAGATTGAAAGGACCGCGCATTCCAACGAGTTAGGAAACATATCGAGATACAGAATATCGAGTAAGGGAGAGCCAACTGTATTTCGATTCAACCCCTTCCGCGAAATGTCGGTTCGACCAAATATAATATGATTTTTGTTACTACTAAACCTTTTCGACTAAATGTCCATTCGACTAAATGTCCGTTCGACCAAATGTACTTTCCACCTAACGTCATTCGAATAAATTCCATTCGACTAAATGCCATTCGACCAAATGTCTTTCGACGAAATGTCATAGATTCGATTCCTAGACACTCCAGAAACACTTTTAGAATAGTGGCATGATGCCAAATCTGGCTAAAATAGCGGAGCTTCGTCGTGCTGCTGCAAGAACGACAAAAGGCGCTTCTCGAGGCACTCAGATTTGTAGATCTCGCCATTTACTGTCCGCAAGAGCAGATGGCCTGCCAAATGAGATATTTGGAGGCGAACTTCGACATTTTCTTCTTCTAAAATTTGTCGTCCACATCGAACTTTCTCTTACCGGTAAAAAACTCTAACCCCGGAATTTGCTTAAAATCGGCTTTTATATACGTTTCGTCGTCCATCACACAGCAACCATATTTTGTCAGCATCTTCTCGTAGAGCTTCCGTGCCCGAGTTTTAGCCGTCGATTGTTGCTGCTCATCGCGGTTTGGGAAGTTCTATACCTTGTATGTATGTAGTCCAGCTCTCTTCTTTGCATTCTGGACGTAGCTCTGCGACATGCCGATCTTTTTAGCCAAATCACGGCTTGAGACGTTGGGATTTGCTTTAATCATCCGCTTCACCTTTCCCTCCGTCTTTTTGTTCTCCGGTCCCGGTTTTCTTCCAGCTCCTTTGCCGTGGTCCAACGTCAACCGCTCCTGGAACAGTTTCAATACTGTGGAGACGGTTGAATGGTGAATGTTCAACATTTTTCCCAACTGCCGGTGCGACAGGTCAGAAAATTCCAGGTGTTTGGAAAGAATTTGATCTCTCGACTCGCGTTGGTTCACCTCCATTTTCGTTGAATCGAAAAACACGACTTCGAGTTTGACAGCATGGTAAACAATACACATCAATGAGAAAGTGTGCAAAATTTGGTTGATTTTTAACCCAATGGTAGAAAAGTTATGCCCTGTTGAATGTGTCACAATAATTTCGTGTTCGCCCTTTAGAACCCATTTTCTATCCGTTTCCAGGTAGTTACAAAAAAAAACTTTAAAAAATCACTTCTTTAAAAGCATTTCGATGAACATTGTCTGACATTCTAACAAATATAGTTTATGTTCAATTGATGAGGTATTTCCAAAGTGGTTCTAGAAAGTGAATTATTTAAACAGTAAATCGTTAAAAACTCAGATCGATGTACGTTTGGAATCATCGTAATGACATCGCTTTTGTCTAACTTTTTCACATGGTAACGCCTGCTCTTAATGTTTACTAAATAATGTTGGGTTTGTTTTGTTTTTCGTGTCTCTTCGTTAATGCCAAATAGGAACAACCCCAATGTTAAAAAGTAAAACCATGTGTCGTTTCCGTCGACTTATTGAACGTCAACCATGATCAAACGTGTCAAGGTTTAAATTCGCGGCTAGCCATGCTGAAGGTGTCTGGGTTCGATTCCCGGTCGGTCCAGGATCTTCAAAATTTGCTTCAGAAGTGTGAGTAAACAGTTCAAAATATTCAACATTGTCATAGTAGGGTATGATAGCTGAAATAGAAATTGAATAATTGGGAATGCTTTAATGAATTACTGGATCAAAACGGTAATAGAGGAACTTACATAATTTTGGCAATTATGTGTTTTTCCTCATGACAGATTTGTGTCAGCCAAATCTTTTGAACTTCGACAGTAGCCAGCGCATATGAGCTAAATAAATTGATGTAAATGTTGATCGCAATAGGTTTTAGAAATCCACTCAGGCGGGTCGGGTCAATGACCACTGTCCACACAAATTTTAAAATTTGTGTCATCCAAGGTGATGGTATTGAACTATGCAGGAATGCTGAATTTATTCAGTTCGGTTTTAAAGAGGCATGCATTGAAAGTTTTAACGGATAATATGCGGAACCTCTGTATGAACCCACGTAATTTGTTAACGATAACTACCTCAAAGCTATCATCTCACAAAATAAAAAGTGCTGGAATACTATCAATGAATCCCACTTCTAAATCACCGCTCCTCAATAACATACATCCAATTATACCACACACAGAGTTGGTCCTTACCTTCCATCTGTGGCTCGTTTCATTCACCGGATCTGCGAGCGTACAACCGTATACTATCCCCGTCAGAGACCCCCTCCCGACCGGAGTGGAGTAAAGTGAAAGTGCAATAACTCGTTTCTGCTGGAAAATAGCGCTCCCCGAAGTGGTGCCAACTCAACGGCAACAATATGGACAGCTCACCGGATTTATCGTTGAAACTTCGTCGCGGGTCCAGCGATTCCCGCGACTCGTTCTACATGGACTTTGCTCAGGGCATCGATTCGGACATCGAAGATGTCGTGACCCAGGCTTCGGGTGGTGCCCCTCACAGTTCGCATACACCGGTGGGAACCGTCACCACTCCGAGTGCCTTGGCCCCTATCACGACAAGCAGCACCACTGCCAGCATACCGGACGTGACGGTTATGTCGGCGTGTGGCACCAGCCATTCCGGAACGGCAATAATCCCCGAAGATCCGGAAGATTTGGACGATGATGACATGGAGGAGGAGATGGGACCGGTTCCGCCGCCAATGCCGGAGCTGGGGGACCATCCGATCCCTTCGGTGGCCGCAGGGATGGATATGCCGTTGCCGCCGCTTCCAACGCTGGACATAGACGACAGGTTAGTAAGCGTAAACGTTTTTGTAGAAGAAGATAGTTCAAAATTATAACTTAAGCTCAATCTCACTTTATAAGGAAACAACAATATTTTTTATATCGTTTCACGTAACACAGCAAATAGCATACAATATTTCAACCTACCATATCTTCCTTACCTTATTACACTAAAACCTCAATTTACGAAGTCTTTTTTTACGCTACCTCAATTTAAGTCACTTTTTTTACGAAGTAAACTCAATTTAAGTCACTTTTTTTACGCAGTGCGTAAATTGAGTTTTGACAATTCTGTGGGAAATCATTGACCTCCGGTTTGGGAAAACCGTTGAAAACCCATACAATATGGGTATTTTTGGAACGGGCACGACGAGGGGATGACGAAAATCGATGTCCGACGCCATTTTGGAATCCAAGATGGCGACCTCTGGTTTGGGAAAATCGTTGGAAACCCATACAATATGGGTATTTTTGGAACGGGCACGACGAGGGGATGACGAAAATCGATGTCCGACGCCATTTTTCAATCCAAGATGGCGACCTCTGGTTTGGGAAAATCGTTGGAAACCCATACAATATGGGTATTTTTGGAACGGGCATGACTAGGGGATGACGAAATCGATGTCCGACGCCATTTTGGAATCCAAGATGGCACCGTCTGGTTTTGGAAAATCGTTGGAAACCCATACAATATGGGTATTTTTGGAACGGACACGACTAAGGGATGACGAAAATCGATGTCCGACGCCATTTTGGAATCCAAGATGGCGACCTCTGGTTTGGGAAAATCGTTGGAAACCCATACAATATGGGTATTTTCAGAACGGGCACGACGAGGAGATGACGAAAATCGATGTCCGACGCCATTTTGAAATCCAAGATGGTGACCTGTGATTGGATAAAATCGTTGGAAACCTATACAATATGGGTATTTTTTGAACGGGCACGACGAGAGGATGACGAAAATCGATGTCTGACGCAATTTTGGAATTCAAGATGGCGACCTACGTTTGGAGAATATTGTTGATGAAAATCGATGTCTGAGGCCATTTTTAAATTAAATTCACCTAAACCTCAATCAACGAAGTCTGTTTTTACGCAATTTCAATAGATGTCACTTGTTTAACGAAGTAAATTTATGAACATCAGTACAGATCAGAACATTGATCCATTTGCTTATATTAAGGCGAAGTAGGCCGTCATTGAAATTTGTAGTGGGCATCGATGATTGTGGCCAAACCGTCTCACGTGAGCGAATTAAAGAAAATCACTAGGTTTTGCACTAACATTGCTGAAAATGTATCAGCATATTTTCTATATGTAAGTGATACTTTTATGAATCAATATTACTTAAGATGACTGAGTTTTATCACTTTGAAATTGCAATCTGGAAAATCAACAAGGCTACCAAACCGAATGACATTCTACTTAGCCTTAAGAGTTTATATTTTATGCTATGAATAAGTAACATCAATGTACAACTACTTAAGTTTGTAGATACTCAGGTCTATATATCGTGGAGTCCTCGGAAGTACAAAAACATCGACTCAACTCAATACAACAATTCGTTTGCAAATATGGACAGTAAGAGGCCTTTGCAATATTGAAGAACTATCTATTGATGATTGGTTACGCTTGTTTATGCTAATGCCCATATTTGATAGAGATTTTAGAGGACCAAGGACATCCCCACAAATTCATACAATACACAGTTTACCCACAGAAATGGTAAGGGGCCTTTGGAGTATTTGAAAACTATCTTCTACTCACTTATTATGGCCGTAGATCCAAAGGCTTTTATTCAATGGAGTCCCTGGAAGCACCAAAAACATTCGTATAAATCAATAAAATATTCCGTTGACTTAAATGAAAAAAAAAGACAATTTACACCGTCTTCAGCCAAAGGCTGCACAGACTGAACAATCACGAACATAAGGCAACGGACAACACAGAACACCCAGTAGCCCAGTGATGAATTTTTCGTTTGACGAAAAGTTTCCACCGACTGGAGCGGGAATCGAACCCACGCTTCGTTGTACAATACGCCTAAACGACTGACGCCGCTAACCGCAAGGCCACGAAGCCCAATGGTTAAGAGACTGTGTCATATTAAAAAACTACCTTTAGACCATTGATCACGTTTGTAGATTCAAAGGCCTCTATTCAATGAAGTCTTTAGTGGACCTAGGAAATCGGTACAAATTATAACAATACTCATTTTACTGCTACGTATAGATAAGGGCCTGTGCCATATCAAAAAACCATCTATTGATAATTGGTTAAGCTTGTAGATCCTAAGACCTATATTCGATATAGATTTTGGAGGACCTAGGACATCCACACAAATTATTACAATACACGGTTTATTCACATGAATGGTTAGGGGTTTGTGGAGTAAATGAAAAGTAACCTCTAATCTCTTATAACGGTCGTAGATCCCAAGGCCTATATTCAATGGAGTCCTTGGAGGACCTAGGACATCCGCATAAATTATTACAATACACCGTTAACTCACATGAATGGTTAGGGGCCTGTGGAGTAATTGAAAAGTAACCTCTAATCTCTTATTACGGTCGTAGATCCCAAGATCTATATTCAATGGAGTCCTTGGAGGACCTAGGACATCCACACAAATTATAACAATACACAGTTAAATCACATGAATTGTTAGGGGCCTGTGGAGTAATTGAAAAGTAACCTCTAATCTCTTATTACGGTCGTAGATCCCAAGGCCTATATTCAATGGAGTCCTTGGAGGAACTAGGACATCCGCACAAATTATTACAATACACCGTTTACTCACATGAATGGTTAGGGGCTTGTGGAGTGAATGAAAAGTAACCTCTAATCTCTTATTACGGTCGTAGATCCCAAGGCCTATATTCAATGGAGTTCTTGGAGGACCTAGGACATCCGCACAAATTATTAAAATACACCGTTTACTCACATGAATGGTTAGGGGCCTGTGGAGTAATTGAAAAGTAACCGCTAATCTCTTATTATGGTCGTAGATCCCAAGTTCTATATTCAATGGAGTTCTTGGAGGACCTAGGACATCCGCACAAACTATTACAATACACCGTTTACTCACATGAATTGTTAGGGGCCTGTGGAGTAAATGAAAAGTAACCTCTAATCTCTTATTACGGTCGTAGAACCCAAGGTCTACATTCAATGGAGTCCTTGGAGGACCTAGGACCTATATTCAATGGAGTCCTTGGAGGACCTAGGACATCGGCACAAATTATAAAAATACTCATTTTACTACTATGAATAGATAAGGCCTGTGCCATATCAAACAAACATCAAAAGATCGCTAAATATGCCAGTACATTGCAGGTATATATTCCAGGAAGTTTTTGGATGAACTAGAACACATGTTGTACTCACTTAATTACCAAAACTTGGATCTGACAATATAAACGCTTCTTAAAAATATAACAATCCTCTAGGGTCCAGTATTGTGAGACATTCTTCTACATAGAAATGATAAATTGGCAAAACCTCGTTTTACGAACTGAGCTCCCTCGTTTTACGCACTGATTTACGCACCAACTCAATTTGCGCACCCCCAATCTAGTTCGTAAATTGAGGTTACAGTGTACCATAAAAATAGTATTCTGTGAAATTTTCAGCATCCTCGGTGGTGATTCAAAGGTGGCCCAAAAACAATGTAGGTTTATATGGAAATTACTATGGAGAAATTTTGATAAATGTTCTGTACACATTAGTACTGGAATGTAAGTACAAACTTATCATTTCGTAGTGAAAACTCATTCTTCAAATCATAATAAAAAAATTGGCTCAAGAGAGCAATTTTATCCGACGGAAAGGAGAAGATATATTCATGGGTTATTTTGCTATTATACAGCTTCATATTGGATTATAGCACTGCAAACATCGAAAAAAATACCAAACAAAATTAGCTCAAAAGGGATTTGTTTCTTAAGCAATATCCTTCATTAAGGTTTAAAGAATGAGTTTACACTATGGGATGGTAAGTTTATTTTTACATTCTAGTACTAACGCGGTG